>NC_042494.1:165615060-165634960 GCF_005508785.2 Acyrthosiphon pisum | reverse complement strand
TCGTGATTTTTTTTGTTATCAGTTTGGTACTGAAAATGGTTGAAAAATATCGAGTTCATTTTTTAATTCAAATATTTTGTAGTTTTGTACATTACCAGTATCTACAGCCACTCCAGAGAGATCTTTTTCAACCTTTTTGAGGTTGAAAAGTTATCTAATATCAACAATGATTCAAATAATGTATTTTAAGAAATATTTTTATAAAGATTAGGACATAACTATATTAGATTCTGCAGAGCTGAGCGAGTATCTGTTATAAATTATAAGTAATTTATGTAACTATAATAATTAATAATTAGAACTTCGTACTTTTTCAGGCTATAATAATTATATGCTAATATTAACTATTTGTTAAAAGCTAATCAAAAAAAAACTTCATATAAACATAGCCTAGGCGCATAGTTATGCCTTCGATTAGGGAGGCTTGAGTTTCACCTAAAATTATGTCATATAAATATAATAAAAATAAAATATACAGCCATGACATTTTTTTTCCCTAGGTTAGGTTAGGTTAAAAGTATACCTAACTCGTACATATCTTATAAAACGTCTATTAATAATTGTACACAGGTTTGGTTTTTTTCACTGATCCCTCTCCGATCGTACAAAAGTTTAATAAAGTCGTATAATAGTGCTACTATAATAATCACAATACTTATATGTCAATATGTTTATCGTGTGTCCGAGAATAAAGTATAGAATACTTATTCGAACAAAATATTGGGACGCACAAAAAATTAATAGTAAAATATCTATATTTACGTGCGCGATGAAGCCAATGCACTTTCACTAAAATGGGGCGTCAGAGGCTTATAAAAATTATAACTGCTTTGCAGTAATACAGTGATAAACATATACTACGTCACACACTCACACTCACACGACACACATACACAAATATGTCGTGCTCTATCGTCGGATTGTCCAGATCTCTTCCCCTCCTCGTATATAATAGGTACCGTACCCCCTACCTAACTATAGGTACTATATTATGTACTATTAAATAGGTAGTTATATTACAGATCCTCAAATTGTTATCACAACACTATATTACTGTAAGTTGTACTCAACTACTGGGTATATTATACACATTATATATATGTATTATGTATACATATACTAGTAGGTACCTCCCCTCTCCGGTCTCCTCCGATCAAATCGAAATGTATCCCGAGGCACCTGTTGATATTTGCTGACTGATTTACACGGATTGTGTGCACCGTAGGTATATTGTTGTGTACGTTCTTTTTGACGACGGACGATGTTTTCACGAACTCAAAGTTTATTATATTTTACTCGTTTAAAACGATTTCGAAGGTCAAGGACCGCGACGGCGGACATCCTCTTCACTCCCTCTTTGTCCGTAAAATAAGTGCGCTTTTACGCGCAATATTCACTACACATTACTTTTCCCCCTTCAAATTAATTATTATTGTTAAACTTATCGTCAGACTGCGCCACTGTCTAAACTCCAAAGTCGGTTTTTACAATCACACGCATACACACATATACACTTCAGAAATATATTTGGTTAGATATTCATAATATGTTTTTGTTATTTATGTAATTTAGTTAAGTGTGAGTATGTAACTCACTCGATGGTCTCGGTGGTTTGGACTACCTACTGCACGAAGAAAAACGACAAATTTTGTATGTTTACATCGCAATCCATATTGACATATTGTTTACAGAGCGCATAAGTGTACCTATGTCTTATTTTTCTGATCATGATACAGTGCTAATGTGTTATTATACGGTACAGTCGCCAAACGAAAAAAACCTGGTTATAAAAAATACTACTACTGTTATCTGCAATTTCGAAAATTTAATAGCTAAGTCTAATACATGTCTTATTGTCTCAAAAAAAAAAAAAAACAATTAATCAAGTTGATGTCAAAAGTATGTACCTATACCATATTATTGTCATATCAATTATAACATATTTTCGTATAGGTAGGTATATTGATAATATTGATGCAACAATAATCAATATAACTATACTTAGTAAATTGACATAATTTTATTGTTTATTAGTATTATTACCAAAGTCTGAGACGATAAACCAAGAAAACCATTAACGTGAGACGTTTATCGGTCAGTGTCAAAAGCGTATTCTGTAATACAATAAGAGTATAAGACACATACATAATACCTAATTAATAAAATCGTTAAATCGAACTAAGCTTTGTTTTTGGTGTTCAATAAATGCAAATAATGTATCGAAACGAAAACGTATTTAAAATTGTAAACAATGACAATTCTCAAATCTGTCACATAATAATTTAAATTAAGTAAGTATGAGTTGTATACTTATATGTATTATGTATACACAGTACACAAATATTACATTTACATACCTACCTACCTATTATATTATTTATATATAATATATATAATATAGGTAGGACGCAGGTATATACTATAATTCACGTTATAACAATTTAAATGTGTATTGTGTATAATCATTTCTATTTCATTATTCAATTAAAATTAATTATTTAAAAAACCAGTTTTTATCAAGGGGAGAGGATAAGACTTTTTACGTACTACTAAACCAGACCCAGTTGCTGACCCATAAAAACATATGGGTGAATCATAGCTGAACCATAGTCATATTAATAAATTATTTATTAATATGTTTATGGTCTTAACACTCCACTGTCCACTATATAATATAATAATATTATATCATATTATTCATCAATTATTTCAATTTAAAAAAATTGTTTTATTATTCCTTTTATCACCTATAGATACTACTGGATATTAAGACAGTTATATACATAATATGTTTATCGGAAACTATACATAATTTATTCAAATCGCACATGTGTTATAGAAAATAACCAGTAATAAAAAAACACGGCGACTTCAACGACGCGTCGATGCAATATTCAATTCACGTGCCTATTATAGGTAAAATTAATGTTTAACTCTGTCCATATAATATTATTATTCGAAAGATATCACATAATCTAAATAACGCAAAAATGCACAAAAACGATAAGTGACGAGAGTAATGTTGACTTTAATAGTTATCTACATAATACATTATTGAGAAAAAAGTCACTCATAACTCATAAGCCATGCTTTTCAGGAGTGTATAAAAAACTTACAAGTACAATTTTGAAAATTAAGTTAACAATCTTTAGTCATAATTAATAAAACCACGATTAACAATAAATAATAATCTTACATAATATATAGGTACCTAAAACCTATATTAATAGTTACTCAGGCTATTATACATGTATACTCTTATACTTTTACATAAATATTATTATACAGAGTGTTCAAAAGTTTTGAAACAGTCATTATACAAATATTATTAGGACTGAAAAACGATAATAATATTATGATATAATTAATGTGATGATTAAATATTATACCTAATAAATGTGCAGCAGTGTTATATTCTATTATTTCTATAATATTATGTGGTTATCAAAGTATGCAAACAATAATTAAAGCGTTTCCAAATGTTTTCCATTGTATATAGTATATTATTCATTTTAATCAAATTAAATGATTTTACTGCAGTAGCTGATCCAGAAGTGATTCTAGGAAGACGGAAAGATGAAATTTTGAAGCTACAAATATTTTTAATGCAATGATGCATACACTAGCCACCATAAAAAACCACCATAAAAAAATAAATTCATAATAATTCGATGCAATACCTACGGTTTAAATAATCAATAATGCATTATAATACTTTTATTATTTTATTTATAATGTTAATACTTAATACCTACCTACTATATTATCTACTACTAACCCTCAAGAGGATTCGATTCTGAATGTATTTTATAGTAAAATAAACCTGTCTTATAGGTATATGCTAATTTATTGTACATTTGTAGGAACTCACTTTATTGGTAATAATAGGTACTATCAAAACTTCTGAAAACATACTTGAACTCGTCACAAAGTTCACTTAAAAACAATTTTTCCCTTTATTTGAATTAGAAGTCTTAAACTTCAACATTTTATTTTACAATCTTATATATTAAGAATTTTAAAATATTAATAATATTCAGTCACACCACACACACGTTATATAATATTATTAATTATTAAAATGATTATTATTTAGTATTTACTATAATAACGCACACACAGAAAATTACCTGTATTTAACTTCTTTAAAATAGTATCGAATCCCCTTAAAAATGGAATATATTGTGAATACTTATAGTGTCTTGGATAAAAAAAAAAACATTTTTGTTTAAAAACTACAACATTAAATCTATTTTTCTTTAGTCCAAGGGGAGCGGGGCGAATGGATGACTGCCTCATCTCGTCACCCCACCAGCTTGTATCCGCCACCGGTTTGATTATAAATAAATACATTATTATAATAATAATATACCTACCCAACAACAAATAATTACAATACTAATGGTGTACACACTCTAAAAATAATATTTAAAAATTGTTTGGACAGCATATAGTAATAATATATCAATCTCTAAGACGCAGTCGGAAGCATGCAATGGCCAATGATTGATATAATATTAAATATTATATGAATACACATTTTGGTATATCGCGGTCAATTTCATTGCTTTTCATCCGTGACTACCATTATTTATAAGTGACTTATTTTACTTTTCTTTGTGTGTGTGACATACATCATGAACTTTTATATCTCAAGATTCTACTGCGCATTCTAAGGCGTAGCCGCACGTAAACATATGTTTGCTTCGCATTTACGTTTTAAACTCGTACAGATTAATTTAAAATATATTGATGTCATATTTGTGCAGTTACAGAAATATGATTTGCAGCTAATATATAGGTATACGTTGCAAGTATAACGAATATAATAATATTATATTATAGACTGAAAGGTTATTCGGTAATGTGATTGCAGTCTATATATGTTAGCAGTATAATACGAGACTTACATCAGCGATAAAAATTAAAAATACAACCGGCAACGTCAATAGTATTTTTAAAAAAACTAGTTATAACGTTATTAACGTATAGGTATATACTATATATACTATATCTGCTGTATATAAATTCTGTTCGGCGCAACGTCGACTGTAAAATTAATCAGTCCGAGACGTAAAGCCGTAGATAGGTACACGTCATAATCAACGATAACACTTCCGTATGGAAATGCAATTTTCCGCGACAAACAATAAAATTTTGCGGTTAATAAGTGGCGATAATACTACCTATGTAGGTACGGACTACGGTGCATTGACTATATAAATATATAATGTTTGAGTATATATACCTATAAATATATAGATGAAACAATCAGTGACAATACGGGTGTATATGTATTCAGAGATATATAAAAGCTATGTGTATAATATATTGTGATAAATATATAATAATATAATATGGGCGGGCGGGCGGACGGCACCGCAACGCGACAACTCGTGGTTTAACCGCACCCCTATATTATGCAAAACTTGTTGAACAATTTCGAACAAAGTTTCCACGGAAAAATGAAAATATTATAACGAGTGATTTAATAGGTATAATTCATGAATCATCCGACAAAAGAATGTGTTTTGTACCTGTTTGCGCTCTATTATAATATTATCGTTCTAAAATAATAGTTTCTGCAGAAACGCGTGACGTCTACGACCAATGTGCAGTATCTATACCCATAAAACGTATAATTTATATTTATTACACAGATTTAATGCGTATTTTTTATTTTCAATAAAACATTTTTTCACACAACCTAGATCAGGACATACATATATATGGCTCTATACACGAACAAAATATATAACGTGATAATACACACACACATATATAATTATAGAATATAGATTATATTATATATATATATATATATATATATATATAGGTATATGTATAAATATAGTGAAACATCGAGAAAATTGATTTTCCGCGGAGCGCTCGGCAACGGACTATATATACTATACGTAAAAGCGGGTGGGAATCGATGGGAACGGTTGTGCGGCGGCCGTGGCGGTTCCTCCCGATCGGGTGGCCCGGACGGGGTGCGTCCGTTCTCCTGCCGAGACTTCGGCGCGGCTATACCATATGTTAGCGACGAAACGATTAATATACCATACGACGACGATGATTTACCGTCAACGTGGTATAACCCATACTGGAGACATTTGTATCCGGTTAAGTGTCTATTTAGTAATTATGTACGCTAATAAACATACCTACAGTGGTCGAGTGACACGTGCGCGTCTGACGATCGCCGAGACTTATATAATATATTGTGGTCGAGCCGTCTGCGTGATCTATACGCAGTACTCGAATTTGGAGGTGGGGGGGAGTATATCTACTTCTTCTTTTCGTAAAAAATATTTTAGCGTTCCCCTACTAATATAATCATATCTTAATTCTCCTAATCAATAAGTCATAATATCATCATTTAAATCTTAGGGTACGCACGTGATTTTTTTACATTCTTTTGCAGCATCTCCTTCTAATTTTTATTTCCCGATTCAACCATTGACCACTGCGCCATAATACAATTATATCATAATATATGATGCGAGCTAGGATCGCGGACTAATGGCGTTTATTATACGACCATCCACCGTCATCGTCATCATCATCATCATCATCATCATCATCATCATGTCTCATCGAGTCCGCTCTCTCGATGACCGTTCGCGAGCACGGAGAAAGGCATGCGCCAATATACAGGTTTCTGTTTCCGCGAGCGCGCGCGTGTACACGTGAGCGGCAGAGTTTCCTCTCACTTTGGACCTAGCTCACTCTCTCTCTCTCTCTCTCTCTCTCTCTGGTGTCACTCTCGCTATAAAGTCGCGTTCCGGGTTCACCGCGCGGAGTTCCGATGCCGTCCGCGGCACGCACGCGACATCGCTGGGTATACATGTATATATAACGATAATAATAATGATGTATAGGTATAATATATCGTACCAGGTATATGGTACTCAGCTGTCTATACCGCTCATAACAGGAACAATAAAACGTAGGTATGTAATGAATGTGTATAATATATTTGTATAGGTACACGGCCGTATACGCTTATACCGCTTATGCGTGCCGTCCGCTTACCTTGTGTTGTACGACAAGACGCCGGGGACTGTAAGCCGCAGCGGTTCCGCCGCCACCCAAAGCTGCGGACGACGGTGGCTGATGACGGTCGGCCGGCGCGCCGGTCTTGTCATCATCGCCGCCGCCGCCGTCCTCGTCGTCGTAACGGTTCCGGTGCTGTCGGTGATTGTTGTTGGGATAATGCGAGTCCTGTTGTCCCTGCTGTAGCTGTTGCTGCTGCTGCTGCTTGTTGAGGCCTTTGGTCCGGAACGTCATGACCACCGGCAGAGTGTGATCCGCAGAACCGTCCGCGGACGAGTACCACGGCACCCGTCGCCCACGCGTGGGCCGGAGAGAACCGACGAGCGAACCGTTTTTTTATGGGGCGCGGGATGCAAGCTCGCACACACCCACGCACGCGCACCGAGCCGCTCTCACGTTTAGCCCCGCGATACGACTATATGGACGTATAATATAATAATAATATGTCGTACTGTGTATGTGCGGGTGTGTATGTGTGTGCACGGAACGAACGGCGAAACACCCGCTCTGCACAGATATTTGGTCCTTGCGGAGAACGGAAGTGTGGAAAACTATATAATTATAAGCACGATACCTACGCGGCAACTGGTAATAATGTACAGTACAATATTGTTATCTTCCGGGTCGTTACACACGATATCGCACTGAATATTTACCGGGCGCGTCGACGGTCTGTCGGCCGCGATGTGGCACACCACTAAATCTGCTGCGAACCACACGGCGCACGGAGATATAACGCCGGACCTGTTGAGCGCGAGAACGGTACGGCTTTGACTCGCCGCCGTCGTCAACCGACACGCTCCCCGTGACCGATCCCTTCCACGTCCGCCGCCGCGTCGCCGCCCGCCGCTCGCCGTCGCCTTTGCCTTTGCCTGTTCCGTGCTAAATTGTTGTGAAAATTGCGTCGTCGCCGCCGAAACTGTTCCACGTACAATATCACCAGAAAACACAATACAAATTGCAACAACAATATTATAAACGACCAAAAGTTTGACGGCGTTATCGTTGATAACGACATAATGCGGCGTCGCCGATCCGTCAATGGAAATTAAATATGCGCCTGCGGAGTCAGACCGTCTGTTTGCACAGCCGTATGGATTTTACGATGTGTACTTTAGAGGCGTCCTGCCAACCCCATCTCGCGACTAGTCTGCCCCGCTGACGTCACTGTATACGACACTTTACAGTGTACGTAATATATTGTAAATGATGGTGGTTGGAGGTAAACATGATCGGATCAGATATACTATAAGATCCGACGTGCACCCGCAGTGTTGCTTTCGGTTCGGTGAAAACCCTGCAGCCCTTCAGATTCGCATGTAGCTACGAACCTGGGGAGTAATTTCTACCCCATTAAACAGTGTTGTATTTTATAAATTTATATATAATACTATGATTTATGCGCATTTATGATTCGAATTTTTTTTTAGGTCGTCCAAATGTAAATATATACTAAATAGTCGAGCAACACGTGCTTTCAATTTGTGTAGATAATATTATGGAATTTATTTTAGATAACGCACTCGCCTGCGCTCTGCTGTGCCCGCGCTTCGTACACTTCATATTATTATCAATTATAAGTTATGGCACAAAGATGGATTTTTCAAAAATTAGATTTAATTGTCATTTTTTTTAGTCACCCTTTGGCCTTTGCCTCATTAGAAATTTTTTTAGATAGTTGATGTTACACTTTTACCCTACCTGTTATTGTTATATTATAATAGTTGGACCCCACTGTATTAAGTTTAACTATTTAATAGTTTAAACTTCGTTTAATTTAATATAAATCAAATTAGTGAAATTTAAAACAACAAATCGATATTATCAGAGTTTAAAGTTTCTTATAGGTTTTTTATAAGTGACTTTATAGTGACTACACAGTATACACATTACACATGCTAGTAATTAGTATTATATGCGATTGGCGAAATGGGTGCCATTTTTTTTTTTGCTACATACTCACTACAAACTATGTACCTTTTGTAAAAGAACATAGGGTCGAAAAGTAGATTAATTATTACAAATACGAATTCATACCGTTAACAGTGTTAACCGTTAAGAACAAAAATTATTTAATATAATATGATCAAACAAAATTTGTTAGTCTATAAGTCTACATACAAATATAAAGTATCATTGCTTCCTCGAAAAAAAACTGTGATAAGTCTGACGCTTTTAATTAGGTCTTGACTCTTGGCTAAGAAAAAACATGTTTAGAGAAGTCGAAATCAATGAATCAATGTATATGTATTGCTTATATCATGCTTTTAGATAATAATTGATACATATAATTGTACATAATATATGCGACACAGGCACAATCTTTACTTCTATAAACATTAATCTATATTATATTAGACCGTTATAGTTACGAATGCAATCATCACTCACTTTTTTATTACACACAATTAAATAATTACAATGAATGTATAATTTTAACAACTTTCATGATCATTTTTATGTATAGCCGGCATTTGTTAATTTATGTCACTGCAGTTGAATACAATTTAATATTATTCTTCTATAGACTATAAGTGTCAATAAATTATAAAAAAACAAGGGAAGTCGCTTTGCTGTATATTAGGTTTCGAGCATAATTAATAATTTAGATGAGTAAATAACTGTATTCAGTATTGGGGAATATTTTGTATTTGAATTCAATGATAAATCATTGTATATGAAAAAAGATTCAGAGTGACTCAGTTTGTTAGCCTAATCTATATATTAATTTTAAATGAGATTTGATATTATAAATATTTATATTGCTTTCGTAACCAAATTTACTATTAGAAATAGTTACAGTATATGTTCAACTAATTATATACGTCAGAGATGGCCAAACGATCGATACTTGTTAGAATTTATTAATTTTTGTTATACATTTGTCATTTAGTAGATACATTATTAAATATGTATTTTGGATTAACCTGTATTAATATGAAATGGCATTTTATCACACGGGAGTTATAAAAGGTGAACATGTACCAAGCTATACTTTCTGTCTTCTGATGATCATTCCCGAGGTCTTCGTTTAGCAGTTATAGCGACTATTACCGAAATTATAATTAACTGGCCACGATATACAACGACACGCTTCTACATCAATTTTATTGGTAATGTTAATAGGTACATTTTAAAATTTTTTAGAAATTTAATGTGAAACACTTATTTTAGGTAGGTAACTTTAGACTTTAATTTTATTATTTATATAAACGTGTTTATTATTAATATAAAGTATTTTTTTTTTACAATAGTCGATCCTAAAAGAAAAAATATACCCCCAGTAGACCTCAAGAGGCAACATAGACAAAATGCATTTACGCAAAATCATTTTTTCTATGTGTTTAAGTAATCTTAGGTAAAGTCACCCATGACAAAAAAGATAGAGAATAATACTTTTGAGGGAATGATATATCGATTTGTCTAAATATTGTCTCAAAACAATTTAAACATCATTTAAATTTACAACATTTTTTATTTATTTTGAAAGTGGAATACAAAGTCAAGTAATAATAAAATATAAAATTGATATGTCATTCCCTCAAAAATATTATTCTCTTTTTATATATCTTTTTTATATTAAGCAACTTTACTCTAAGATTACTTAAACGCATAGAAAAAATGATTTTGCGTAAATGCGTTTTGTCTATGTTGCGAGTGGACCAGAGAGAGAAAACGAATAGTGCGCTGACATCTTCTTAATCAAAAAAAGTTTGGCCGCGCCTTATATACGTCGTACACAAATCATATATATTATAAACTATGCTACAATATTATTTCATGTAACATTAGGCACCAGCGGCCAATTAGGGGGCAAATATCAATAAATATATATATATTTTTTAAATACAGTCAATACGTCTTGTTTATAATAAAAATGAAATAATAACTTTGAAATACTTATTATTTTTAGGACCCTCCTTCCCAAGAATACATTGTTGAAAATCCGTCACTGCTAGGTACCTATACTAACTGCTACACTAATACGTATAATAACTGTATAAGTCAATACCGGGGAACTGTATATAAGGGTGTGAAATAATAGGTTCGTGCCTCGTGGTATAAATATTACCTACCTTAAAACTAATCTAAATACTTTGAAAATCGCATATAGTGTATCAATATATCATAAATAGTAATGCACGTAAAATAAGTTTCAATACACTACAAATAATATTTTTTAAACTAAAACAAAATAACTAAAATCGTTATATTTCGTTTAAATATCGAATGTCATTAAAATTTGAAGTTCAAATTACTATAAAAAAAAAATTGTGCATGTGTATTTTTGAGATTTTTAGGTTTCTGTAAGAACAACTTATATGAGGAACATTGTTTTAAATTTTCCAGTTATTTTACTAAATTTTTTTAATTATTATTATTTTAAATCTAAAATTTAGTATAAGTAGGTAGGTACTTACAATTTTGCATGAACGCAATCACATTCAATGAATCAATATTCAATAGTGAGTTAATGCCTAATGGTCTCCTAAACTTGATTTAGTGGCTCGTGATTTGTACATTACATTTTAATGAACTATTAATTAATGTTTCAACAATGCTTTATGCAACATTAATGTAATAAAAAATAATTAATATAAAAAAAAACTTATTTTGTTATTATTTTCTAATTTTCTATATTATTAGAGAATATTAGAGCGCATATTATGGTTATTTTGTTTAGGTATTATTTTAAATTGTACTAATGAAGTACCTACTTAAAAGTTAAAAGACTTTAAGTAAAACACCAGTTGACTGTCGAGGTACTTTATAGGACATAGGTATTACTATATTATACTACTTATAAGTTATGAACATTATATTTAATTCTGTAATAAAAAATATTATACATTCACTTAATTAATTACTCGTTCCAGTCTATATTTTTCTATGCGTTATAAAATAATTTTAGCCCTATATACCTATATATTATTATATTATTCTAATTATTAATTAAATGCCATACCTACACCTTTTTTATTTACCATAAGCTAACTAGGTATTTTTAATATTTCTAATAATTAACAACACGTACATGCTTAGGTAGACATCAGTGGAACGTGGAAGGGGGAGGCTAAGTTCTTTTAAAATGTTTAAAGCCTCCCAAAATTAAAAGTTCAGATTTTCATAACTATTACGGTATACTTATTTTGAGCCAATAGTTAATAAGACATTTATTATTTCATTGTCAGTATTTTTTCATTTTATTACCTAATTTATTTATCACATTGCTTATTGTTAATATAATGTATGGCATACAAATAGATGATTGTATTCCCTAAATTATATCTGATGATTCATATAATTAACCATTATCACCATACCAACAATTATTATATAGTTGATTCATTAATGGGCTATATATATAAATATAATAGGTAGGTACCTATAAATATGCAATTTTATATATAGGTAGCCAGGTAGGTATATTGGTATATGAGTCACCAGATACCTGTTTAGTCTTTGATAGACGTGTCTAAAGAATGTTTACATTCTGAAATGACAGTGGCGAGGAATTTCATTTTACAAAATATATATAAAAATGAATATGCCTGTGTCTGTGTGTCCATATTACCACGGCAACCATTTATATATTATTTTGAGATTTCCGATAGATTTTTTGGACATAAATGGTTATGGTTGCAATGGTAATATGTAAAACATATTATTCATAATATAGAGTTGGTATTTTTAATAGGCAACGAAGTGCACGGTATCAGTTACTTTTATATATATAGATATAGATTAGACCTCTGGGCAGAAGATAGGCTAATTTAAAAAGGGAGAGGACCAACCCTGGGAGGTGCTCCAACAGGGATTTTGAGATTTCCTATGGAATTTTTCGTTTATGAATGGTTGCCATGGGATTTGACAAGCCCGGCTCAAAAGATAGGTGACATAGGCCCACGCTTAGGGCGGCACTTATAAGCAGCACTTTAGTTAGAGGGCGGCATTTTCAAAATACTGATAGTATTATATTGTTAGGGGTGGCAAAATTTCATTTGGCCTAGTTTACTATTTTCGCTTGAGCCGGTCCTGAAACCGTTTTGAAGTTATTATAATAATAATTATTGGTTGCCGGGCAACGAAGTGCACGGGATCAGCTAGTGTATTATAAAGCAGGGGTTTGTTTAATGTGAGAGGGTGTGTGTCATGTCCTCCCTTATTATTTTTAATTATATAATAAACACTGATAATATTATATTTATGTTGATAAAGCAATGAAAGCATATTTATCATCATATAACGTGGTCTGAGAATGGTTAAAAATTGTATATCCTCTCAGGCCCTTCCCACATTCAAAATAACCACTGTCATATAGTAAATGAGCTAAATTGGACATTGGTCATTGGACGTATATTATATTTGTCAATGGACATTATACATCTATCCAAATTTCCATAAAATGAAATTGGTTAGGTTTCTTTCTCGTATGTGAATACACTTAGTACTCATTATTTAATAATATTATATTAGTTGTAGTCTTGTACCAATGGTTATACCTATCATATTGTTGAACAAATGAAAATAATTGTACAATATTTAGTGGCACGAACAGCATAAGCGCGTTCAAAATTTAAATGCTGGCGTCACGCGAACGCACATATCATAACACGCCCCTAATCTATTATATTATATCTGTCGTTTAATTGTAAAAACAGCACATTATAATAATATATTATGTAATAATAGAAAAATAATGCACGCGGTGCGCATCCCGCATAAACGACGCGATGACGACAGACGATAGGTACGATAACGCTGAGGCGGAACGATAAAAGCGAAACTTAAAAAGTTACAAAACTGTTTATTATTTATTGATATATTTAAAAATAAATGATAAGTAATAACTATAACATGTCATTATACATAATATTATATCATAAAAACAAATATATCTTAGCCTACTATGTTCAAAATAGGTAAGAAATCTAGTATAATAATATTTCAGTATTAAAAATTGATAATCTAATAACAATTATTGTATCGTCATATTATTCGTAATCATTAAATATCGTACAATGTTTTATCGAATTGATAATATATCGGTTGTGATATTATCAACTCGTAAAAATTTAAATTTTTGCGCCAAACGTATAAAGGGCCAATGAGACACGGCTGTATTATTTATTTATTTGGTATCGTGCAGAATGGTAATAATATTTTGCTACCCGGCGAGCGACGTCGATGTACCTACATAGTGATTAGTGGCACTGTAGGGGCCGTGGCGGGGAGGGGGTGGCGAATGGACGAGTGCCGCACGCGTAGGTATCCGTACGAATATAAAACAATATTAAACAAGGTAAGTGCCGCGTGTAATTTAATACGGACCGTCGGCAAGCGACGACGGACGATGGAAACGCTGCAAGGGCGGCGGTGGCGGTGACGGACGAGCTATGACGTATTATAGTATGACTATAATATGCCGACTGTATAATAATAATAATAATATGTATGTGTATTTAAGTCACAGCTGCAGGCAGCAGGTACACGTAATAATAATAATTATATCGTGATCCCAGCGGAGGGGCGCTTGTAGTGGTTTCGTCGCAGACTGTATACAGGGCGATTCACCTGAAAGCATTCGCACCTCCTTTTTTCCTCCAATAATAATATTATTACGCTGCGGTCGTATAATATCTGATTTTTAGAATTTTTAAATACAATTAGTTGGAACTGTATAGGCGTAACTAGTGGGAATGGGGGGGGGGCTTGGGTGGGCTTCAGCCCCCTCAGAATTTCTTAAGCTCCTATACATTTTATTAAAAATGTACTCACTAAAAAAAATGCTAGGGCCGAAGCCCCCCTAACTTTAAGGTCTAGTTACGCCTATGGTTGGAAAGGATAATTTTGGTAGTTTTTGCATTTGAGCAGGAGCGTCCTGCTGTGGTGTGTCGTAGACTCAAAACGATTTAAGAGACCCTTATTGTTTTTTACTTGAAATTATTCAGCAGATACATTTTTTTTTATTTTTTGAGAATCTTGTTGTACCTAAATCAAAATCCGAACGAGTGGGTAGTTTCCGAGTTATCAAACATTACGTAGGCACTAACAGGATAATATAGGTTTGAAAATATAGGGGCTAAGATGATTTGAAAATTATAGTAATTAAAATCAGTCATTAATCCATCAACATTTCATAATTTGTAATAACTGTCCGAGTATAGTAAATATGTGTACTGATACACTATAGTACCTATGCTGGCTATACTAGATCCAATATAACATCTATTTGATATTTATGTAAAACCATTTTTGTGGAATATTATTCTTATAGTACCTATAATCTATATAATATGTATACATTAAAATAGGCAACTCATCAATTATTCGATCGAATTTTGATTTAGCATTTAGATATACCTACATCTACATTTTAAAATGAGTACCTACTGACCACGATTTAAGATAGTACTAGACTATCTTAAATCGTGCTACTGACTATAATTTTAAGTAAAAAGGAGATTCTCATTTGAAAAACAGAAGTTTGTATCGCACTATATTATTCAAAAATCTCAGGTAGGTCTTTGACAACGATATTTAAGTATGTGTTCAAAAATTCAAAAATTTAATTTTTAATAACTGCATATTACCATATAACAATATTAAAGAGAAATGGATTGCGAGTATGCTTTACGAAACGCCCTGTATATATTATAATATAAATATATAATCTGTGGTTTTATCTACGTTCGCTGTACCTGTACGCCTGTACAGGGCCGGTGTCTGAACCCATATGAGTCGATCGCCCAGTGTTAACGCGAACTATTAAAACCGAGATTAAGATTCTTTTAAGGTAGTGTATTTTTTTACACCCCCATGGGGCACGGGGACTAGAAACCGAAAAATACTAATATCTTCATGATTACCAACATGTTTGCATAAATTATTAATAATGCACATTTTATTGCTATCTTTCAGCTTTAACTCGAGCAGGGGCGTAGACATGATTTCTGAAGGGGGGAGAGGTCAAAAAAGAAAACGACATAGCTAAATGCCTAAATGAGTGGGGAAAATTGGAAAATCCCCCAACCTCTCAAAACGTTTTACTTAGGTAGTAAAATATTTAACAATAAGGAATAATGAATATAATTTAAATATTTAAATTGATTCAAAATAATGTGTAACAGGAGATTTCATTGACAGTCTATGTATAATTTAAAAACAAATACCTAATAAATTTGTAATACAATTTTAGTAATATATAAATATAAAACAAATAGTCAATTTTTATTTTTAGTCAAATTTCTTTTGAAATGTCAATAAATTATTATAAAATTATAACCATTTCCATAGGCGAAACTATAAAATGCCACAGGACAGGCCAAATGATAAATATGAAAAAGTATTCTAAAAAAAAAGTTATATTAAATTGTAATAGTTTGTTATTTTCATTAAATTTCCCACCTCTGCTGATTTCTGAAACTTCTTCAAGACTCGCCAGCTGTTTCAGAATAATATTAGATGGAAATCAAACTTTAAATTACGTACCTACAAGCTACAATCTATTGCAGTATAAATTTATAAATCAGCCCTAAACCTACAGGTTGGCTCGCTACTTACCTCTTCGCATTTGTACACTATTTATAGAACACGGAAAAATACTTAACGATTAAAATATTTTGTCCTAGTTCGCCGCGTTTTTTAGACTACCTTATAGGCATATAAATACAAATTAACATATTATATACGCAGCATAGCGTTTTATACTGTCGTACCTACACTCTAAGGTGGCGTAACTGTAACCACAAATTAAGATAATATTAAATAAATATAAGATTATCTTAAATTGTGACCGTAACTCACGGAAGTCCGCTCATAGTGGCTGTCGATGGGTAAAATAGCTAAAATAAACAGATTTCTATATTGAAGTCTGTGCTAAAATATAATATCTTTACGACTATACCGATCGATGTTGTGATGCTGACTGCAGACCTTCTGACTTCATATAATGTTATTTATATTTTATACGCATAATAATGGCGAAAACTGAAAAGTTTTAAGTCCCTTAGTACAGGTCCGGATTTAGGGAGAATCAAGATTCAATTAATAAGAGGCCCCCACAGAATAAGTACCTTTTACAGAAAATTTGTCAACCTTATATGGGCCCTGGGCCCCCACAATCCTAAATCTGGCCCATAGTAAATAGTTTACTATTTGTTGGTTTCCCCAAAGGAATTCATGCTTGGTAGTTGATTTTATAGTTTTTAATTCTTAATAATTGTTTATAGTAAAAACTTGGTGAATATTTAAAATAGTTTTCTGTTTCAATAACAAAGTATGATTATTGATTAACTTAATAGGTACAATGAACAATCAACACAATAATTTTTTGTGCTAACTAGTAATGACTAATATGAACTAAAATAAATAGTAAGTTACATGTCATGTAATGTAGGTAAAGAGTTTTAATTGGAATTATTATAGTAAATCACTCATGGAATGTGATCTAAATTATTTCCATTTATTCATTATTGATTAGAGAACCTATTATTATTCATTATTCATAATAAACAATTAAACCAGTTTAATAGCAATTGTTGGCTGCCCCTTGGTGTTCTGCATAGACAGCAAAATATAATAATATATATCCAAACAAGTGAACTTTATACAAAGATAAGATTGAGATTTTAGAAAATTACCTTTATGTTTTTGAGGTTTACACTCTCTCTTTTTACAAAGCTCCAACAATTTCCTAAATATAATAGTAAAAAGGTGGGTAAGTAGATGTCGCTCTGCTATACGGTAGGTTATAAGTGGGTCACTGTATAATGGATAGTATTAAATTTGAATTCAATGATATAATATCACTGTACAAGAAAAACAATTCTGAGCGGAGACGGTATGTTAGTCTAGATATTAGACATACATATTTAGGTATACTTATCTATAGTATTATTAATAATTTTCAAATTAATCATATCATAATATCCATTAGGTAACGCGTTATACATCAACAACAAACCGTGGTACTATCATAGATATATAATAGAATACTTTAGAAGTTTCAAGTACCCACAAATAATATTATACAATCACAACAAAATAACAAATAGGTAGTTATTCCAGGTTTTTTAATATGTAATTTCGTTCAAATTTGAACTTAAAATGACTATAAAAATAAACTGTGCTTATGCATTTCTTAGAATTTTTGGCAACAGAATTAAATATTTACGTGGAATCTTGTTTTAAATTTTCAATCCTTAGATATAAAAGTTGAACATTTTATAGATTTTTAACTACAAAATAATTATTCAATTTTAAATTTGATAAATTTTGTCAACAATTTAACTTCAAATGCTTATAAAAAAATTTGTACATATGTATTTTTAATATTTTTCAACTGCTATTGTAACAATGTATCAGGAGCTTTGTATTAATTTTTTACACTTTTTGGCCCAATAGATAAAACTTTATTGATATTTATAGAAAAAAAAACTAAAAACATTGAATACTTACAATGTCCGTAAACAGCTCAAAAAGAGTCAAATTATTTTCAAAATTGTATCGTATATATAAAATGCTAATATAAACATTCAGTGAAACTTTCAAGTTTCTACAGTCATTCGTTTTTTAATTACAACAAAATAAGAAAATCTACTCATAAGAAATCGAGCAATTATCAAATGTTGTAAAAATATGAATTTCAAACGCTCATAAAAATTTAATTTGATTTTCTTATAGACATTTTTTTTTTTTGATAAAGGTAGATTATCCTATAAGGAATCTTGTATCATATTTTAAAATCTTAGTTCTAAAAATAAACATTTTTACGAATTATAAACTCAACATAATTAGGTAATTTTCGTGATTTTTCCATATTTTGTCAATTTTTGAACTTTAAATGCTAATAAAAAAAAACTGTGACTAAGGATTTTTAATATTTTTCAAATGTCATTGTAACAATATTGTAACAATACAGTAGGAGCCTTGTATTAAATTTTCAAGTATTTTTACTCAACAGATAAAGTTTTATTGACATTCATAGAAAAAAAAACTAATTAAATTGGAAACTGGAATTGTCCGTAAACAGCTCAAAACAAATCAAGATATTTTGAAAAATTGATCATGTATAGAAAATGGAAATATAAACAACCAGTGAAAATTTCATGTATCTACAGTGATTCGTTTTAAAGTTACAGAACCAAAATCAATTTTCTCGAAAACAGATTTTGCGTAAAAATTCCCGTTTTTCCTTAATTTTTCTTTTGTTTTTCACTGCGCTTTTGAAAACTATTGGATAAATTTTACTTTTGACCCCCCCCCAACGTACCAACTAGATACATTTTCCTATCAGAAAAGGTACTGTTGAAGAAAATCCAAGCACTTTTACTGTCCTAAAAGGTGATGACAAACACAAAAAAAAAATAAAAATAAAAAAATAAAAAAAAAACACACATCATTGTAAAACCAATACATTCATCGTTCCACTCAGAATCTAAAAGCTCATATGTCGCAAAACGAGCATTTGCTATAATGTTGTGCGTGAGTCAGATAGAGAAAACAAATAGTAGGTTGTCGTCCTTTAAATTATTTTATAAATTGTAGTACAATAAATAGGTACCCGTATAAAAAAATACCAAAACTGTACAATTTTATTCGTATAATTTAACAACACACATAATAAACACAATTTATTAAATTATATAAATACCATAAACTAGAGTTGATGTTGTGTTTACCGTTTAACTTTAGCAAGGTAGGCATCTATTTAAACTGATACAATACGATTTTAATACAAATATTTTAATTTAATGCCGATTACATTGAATGAGAATAGTTTAACTTACAAATTTAGATTTTTATAAAAATTATGACAATTTGAATTAAGTACCTATTT
>NC_042494.1:165602596-165615010 GCF_005508785.2 Acyrthosiphon pisum | reverse complement strand
GAATGGCCTAAATTAACTGTTTTAAAAATATGATGAAAAAATTGAAATAATTATTTTTAGATACCGGGTTTTTACCGGTAACCGATAACCAAAAAACGTTATCAACGATTTTTAAACGATTAACGGTTATCACAGTGTTTGAAATAACTTTAAAGAAACGGTTACCGGTTATCAAAATATCAAAATTAAACGATAACCGGTTACCGGTTTTCAAAAATGTTTGATTACCGACTTTATTGATAACGGTTTTAAGCCCTGAGAAAAACGATTCTGAGCGGAGACGGTATGTCAGTCTAGGTATAAGACATAATATTATATATGGTATTAAAAAAAAATTGACCTATAATAGGTACCTATAATAAATTCCAAATTAATCATATCACAATATCCATTAGGTACTTATAACCATGGTTATAACACATAAAACTGCAGTGTTGTTAAGGAACGATTCCTGGAATTGATTCCTTTTTAGAGGAACGAATGAAGGAATATATTCCATTCTTTTTTAAAGGAATAGGAACGTGAAGCAATTCCTTTTTTAGGAATAGGAACGTAAATATTATAATTATGTTGTTCTTTCTCAGAAAAGCGTAAAAAAACATTTGGGGAGAAAAATTTTGTATTTTTGTTTACTTATCGTGTTATTAATCTATTTAAAAAAATTATAGATAAAGTTACCAAAAAACAGCAAACAGTGATACTATCATAGATATATAATAGTATACTTAAGAAATTTCAAGTATACCCACAAAATATATTATGCAATCACAACAAAATAACTAAAATAGTTATTCCCGGTTTTTAATATGTAATTTCGTCCAAATTTGAACTTAAAATGACTATAAAATTAAACTGTGTAAATGTATTGTTTAGATTTTTTGGTAACAGAATTAATTATTTACGTGGAATCTTGTTCTAAATTTTCAATTCTTAGATACAAAAGTTGAACATTTTATAAATTTTTAACTACAAAATAATTATTCAAATTAAAATTTGATAAATTTTGTCAAAATTCGATATTTAAATGCTTATAAAAGAAAATTGTGCCTATGTATTTTTAATATTTTTCAACTGTTATTATAACAATATATCAGGAGCCCTGTATTAATTTCTTACACTTTTTTGCCCAATATATAAAACTTTATTGATATTTATAGAAAAAAAAACAAAAAAAATTTAAAACTTACAATGTCCGTAAACAGCTCAAAAAGAGTCAAATTATTTTCAAAATTTTATCGTATATATAAAATGCTAATATAAATATTCAGTGAAATTTTCAAGTTTCTACAGTCCTTCGTTTTTTAATTACAACAAAATAAGAAAATCGTTACGTAAGAAATCGAGTGAATACCAAATGTTGTAAAAATATGAATTTCAAACGCTCATAAAAATTTAATTTGAGTTTCTTATAGACATTTTTTTTTTGATAAAGGTAGATTATCCTATAAGGAATTTTGTATTACATTTTTAAATCTTAGTTCTAAAAAGAAAAATTTTTACGAATTATAAACTCAAAATAATTAGGTAATTTTCGTGATTTTTCCATATTTTGTCAATTTTTGAACTTTAAATGCTAATAAAAAAAAACTGTGACTAAGGATTTTTAATATTTTTCAAATGTCTTTGTAACAATATAGTAGGAGCCTTGTATTAAATTTTCAAGTATTTTTACTCAACAAATAAAGTTTTATTGACATTCATAGAAATAAAAACTAATTAAATTGGATACTGAAATTTTACTTTTGACCCCCCCAAAGTACCAATTAGATTCACTTTCCTATCAGAAAAGGTACTGTTGAAGAAAATCCAAGCACTTTTACTGTCCTAAAAGGTGATGACAGACACACAAAAAAAAAAACACACATCATTGTAAAATCAATACATTCATCGTTCCACTCAGAATCTAAAAAATCTATAAATCCACAGTAAGCATACAAATAGTTTACATATTTGGCTGTAGGTATAGATTTTAAGATGTTGGTAATTGGACATGACTTATAAAGTAATTAATATTGCATAATATACATAATAGTTAATAATATTCAATATACGAAAACCATAGATTTAACCAATATATTTTGATATTTAACTTAATAAAGATGAAGGAATATTGCTATTTTATAAATTCTTATTCCCAATATTTTCTTAGATGGCGTTATTAAGCTTCTGCAATAACTTATTAATTATACCTAATAATTATTTATCATTAAAAATATTGCACTCTTCAGTCTTCAATAAAAATTAATACTTTAGCATATAAAAATTATAAATTAACCTATGTAAAGAAATATATATATGCATACATTTAATTGAGGCATATTTTTTCTATGATTATTAGTTTATGAACTGATTTAGATATCATAATATATTATAATATTTGTATAGCCAATGGTATAACATATTAAAAGATATATTATTAATTATTTCAAATATATCCAAGCTTAATGATATGGAAGTGAGTATCATTATGAACTTAATAATATTATAATGTAGACTTTATAGTATATGCAATTTGTTAAAAGTTATTTTATGATATTCAAAACTAAATTGAAAATAGAAAACCAATAAATAATTAAAATTAAAACAACTATCAAAAATATTTTTACTTGTTGCCATTAAGATAACTAAGAATAATTCTATGAGTATTTTGGTTTAGAAAACAATGATACAGACTGGAATGTACCTAAGTGTTTGATATTGTTTGAAAAAAATTAATCAATATTTTAGCATTTTCCCCCTTCTTGGCTATAGTAAGGTTCACAACAGAGTTTTGTTCAAGATCATAGTAAATGTTATTATTTTATTAATGAAATAATGTTAAACAAGAACTTACTGCACTTGATTGCAATGTGAGCATATATTATTATATTTTGAATACATTTTACATAACATGTGGAAATTAATCATAATTTATAAATGAAAGAAAAAATATATATATTTATAAAAGACAAATTTTAAATACTTTAGGTACATATAATTATGTTTATAAAACCCTCATCAAATTATATATGTGGATTCCAGTATAATACAAAATTAATTATTTTTTCTTATTACACTTATGGAAACAAAGAAAAAATGTTCTCTAAATCTGTCAGTAGCATTGATATACATATACTAATGCTAATAAAAATCTACATTGCTGAAAATTAAATGATTTGAAAAATTTTTAGAATTAAATATTACATTTATTAATTAAAACATGTTATGAAATTGAGAATTTTGAATTTATTATTATTTGTTTGACTGAGTTTTTGAAAATCGTCACATTAAAAATTCATTAAAAAGGTATTTTGTAGCATGTTTAAATTGTTTCCTTTAGAAACCGTGGACCTTGAGTTGATCAGACTTGGCAAGACCACATTTAGTTAACCATTGGCAAATGTTTTCTCGCTGGTCCCCTTGTAATTGTAACACTTCACCGTATTCAGGATGTTCAACTACTGTACCGTTGCAAGCAAACTCCTGAAATATGAAATTTTCAACATTTAAGTAATATTATATTGGAAGAAAAGTAACTGTAATACATAGGTTTATACAGTAGAACTTCCATATAACGGTCACCGAAGGGACTGTAAATAATGACCGCTATTTAGAGGTGCCTGTCCTACAGAGGTAGAATAACACTAGGATACACTCGATGGGACCAAAAAACTTGACCGTTAACGGAAGTTTTACTTTATTATATAAAAAATGTATACAAGTATTTTTATTTTTAAGTTATCTTTTACTGGATTGTGCATTAAGCAATGTTCTAATTAAACAGGTTGATTATTAAATGAAATTAAAATTATATGTCATTCATAATAAGAGTGGTGACCAGTTTTCGTCTGGCGGTAATCAGATACTTCTCCCACCAAGTTAACTACCAGGTTTGGCATTTGGAACGAAGTCATGCCCATGCGCACAAGTTGGCCGCCGGGTACCACTCTTATTCTGAGTATAGGTAGGTATTAATAAAAATTATTTGTATAGGATAGGTAGGTATATCTTGTAGTTGTATCTAATTTTTGTAATTGCATTGATAGTACAACATAAAGTAAGTCCTAAAATAATTAATAGAATATTATACCTAACTACATTGTGGGTATCTAAACGGATATTATGTTTATCACATTTCTTATTTTTTTTTAAGTATTACAAGAAACAGGATAAATTAAGAACAATCAAATATAGCTATTTAATAGCTTATTAAATAAGTTTTAATAAAAAATATTTAATATGACTTATTACCTTTTTGCAGGCGCGTACAATCTTTTTTAAATCATATTCTGAAGATAAACCTTGAACCGTTGTTAATGTTTTACGACCATTACGCTGTTGAATTCTTATGTGAACAAGCCCGTCTTGAACGTCATCGTCTGCACCCTTGATTGCATCAGCAAACGGGTCTTAAATATCAAATAACAACAATAAGCTATTTTACCATTCAATAGTCAATTATCTACTAATCAATACAAAAATAATCAAAATAGTACAACTGTAAATTGTAATGGCCTTATCATACTATGATGAAACTATGAAAGTGTGAACTAATAAACTACATAGAAGTTATACAAAGTTAAAATAAAACAAGAAATTGACAATTTACTAACAAATTATAAATTTAAAAAAAAATACCTTGTAAGTAACCTTAGATTAGTTATACATTTTAAAGTGTATCTGAAATAAATGTATCAAGTTTTTTCAATTATAAATTATTTTGTTGTTGTTGTTGTGGAATAGTTAAGTGAATACCAGAAGAGATAATATCTTATTATGTGTAAGCTGTAGCATGTTTCTAATTTCTTCATATTATGTGTGATATACCAATATTATAATGTTGTGTACTGTATTGCTACCAACCTATAGATAATAGGTACTAAACATATAAATTGATGGATTATTAATAGGTACCTATTTAGTTTATAAAGCCAGAGATCAACCGTTTCATTTTAAGATGAATAGAGGAGACCCATGAGGAGACCAATATAATATATAAATAATGTATTATGTATATAATGTAATAATGTATGAACACAAATTTTAATTCATGTAATAAAGATTCCAGGGTTGGAACGTATAAATGTATAATACAGTACAGTATAAAAGTCTTTTTTTTTGCTGGATTGAACAGCTCTTATCAAGTTATAAATGTATAATAATAAATAATAATTGTTATATTTTGTGATAATTTTTTTAATTTTTTTACATTAATTACTAAGTACCATTTAGTACATCTTTATTCTGTCTTAATAAACTACATTAATATTAATAATTATTATTTTATAATAAAAAAAAGACATTTGTGATAGTTAAATAATTTGTTATATTAATAAAAATATATATTTTTTTGTTATAACTTAAAATTACAAAAAAAGAAATTTGTATTGTTTTTAATTGTATTCTAAATTTAAGAAAATGAAGTATTTCTTAGTCGTTATTTAGTTTTAAATGTTTTATATGCGTATATTACCAACCCTGAAAGATTCAACCGGGTTTAATCATAGACCTATAAACTAATGGACAGCGCTTAGAGAGAGAAGTCAGGAGTAAAATATAGTGAGTGAGTGAGAAAAGAAACAAAGCAGTAAAATGTATACAGTTCCTTATGCGGGCTCCTTCACTACTTTATGTTCCTTCTCTCTCAGTTATATGGCTATAATATAATCACCTAGTACTGATGGCAGGGAGGAGTGGAATGAGCTGTCCAATAGTATATAGGTCTATGGGTTTAGTAATTAAAAATGTATTTTATTATGAAATTATAACTTACAACTTTTAATAATATATATCAAACAATTAAGTATATTGTAAAATGTAAACAGTTTATTTTATAAGTAAGTCGGTAGTTAGTGTTTTGTGTTAAATAAAAATAAAAAAAATAGAAATGGTACCTATATAAAAAAAAATGTGATGGAAATGTATAGCTTTACTCGTACAGTATAACTATGTATAGATATATATTATGTAGATATCTTAGTTTTCGTAGTCGCATTGCCAAAAAAAATATAAAAAATAAAATCAAATGACGTCAATCGACACTCACAACGAGAATGGACGTCAAATCAACGGGAAAAATCTCGAAAACATTGTTCGTTTTTGTTCTTTTTGAAGGCCATGTAACACACCGGTCGGTTGGCCTTAAAAAACACTCCGTGACGCGTGTCACTGGAAAACCCGGAGCAGCGAGACGACAATCGTCCGCGTTTACGCTACCAAAATTGGAATATCTACGCAAAAAACCTAAATTCCGTGTTCAACTCTTGTGGGACCGCTTAAAGCGTTTCGGGCAACGAGCGCGCGGTCCCATTATCCCAATATTTGTACTTACCGAATACGTTGAGATTCTGGATTGACATGCGTATGTTCGTTTCTCCTGTGGTAACGACTGGTCTCTTGGAATTCCACTCAGCTACGGGAAGGTGTCGCTGGCGATCTAACGACGGATGCCGGTTGAACGGAATAGGCAAATGAAATCGACCAAAAAATGTTCAGACGTCAAGGCCCAACGATGTTACGACGTCAACAATGGAGACTAGAGAGCAGACACTGGCGAACTTGAAAAAAAAGTACGCGGAATAAATTATAATAATAGAACGGAGACGTCATGAGAATAACATGATTGTGAATTGTGTAATTTCGCGGAGTAGGGGGATACGGTATTTATAGTACGGTGTGTACGGGAAGTGTGAAAAAAAAATGGCAAAAAATAATAATCGTAGCAATTCGAAGGTAGAATAAAATTAGTGATTAGGACAGTTCTGCTCCGCGATAAGAAATTATAGCTGATAACCGTAATCAAGAGTTCGAATTCTAATTTCGAACCGTTCATGCTTATGCATTGATGCATTCATATTAATTCATGCCTGTTTATACTTTATTTAGTTAGTTACATCGTAGTTAATACTAGTTACAATTACCTTAGTTAGTTAATAGTTGCAATTACTTAATCCGGTTCTAAACAACTATATTATACACTATACATTATACATATCTATAATCAAAACATTCTAAAGTCCAAACAAAACACTCAATTACACAACAGTCAACAACGTAATAAAGTAAAATTCAACAAAACAACTGTAAAAATCATGAACTAAGAAATAATATAATATGGTAACCTTAGTTATATTATTATCTTAGCTCTTAAATCTAAATATTGATCCGTTAACGTAAGTACAAAGTTTTTTTTTTACATAACATCTATAATATTATACATTTATGGCTTACAATTTATTTTCAAATTGTTTGCAGTATATCCTACACAATAAAATAAATGGGTATATTTAGATTTTACCACATACCCTTTTATTGCAATTTTGTATTTGAAACCTATGTATTTAGGTATACTAAAAACATTGGTGAAGTCAGAATTCGGATCACAGACTTAGTTTAGAGTATTAAATTTACTTAATAAATTGGTTATTTAACCTTCCCCCTATAAATCAGGTCACCCGTTAGCTTAGCTTAGGTCTGCCCTCATCCAACATTGAACTCTCAATCATTCCTTCAGAAATATGAGAAATGTGAAAAACTCTGTAAACAAGAATTGCAACGACTACATAAAAGTTCATGGCATGATGACTTTAAATCAAGTGCATAGATATTTGTTGGTGGATCTCACCTTATAACCTTTCTGAAGGTGATATTATGTCTATATCAATTTTTAATTTTTAATTTCTAGTGGTTTTAAAATGGTTTTTTTTTTATCCTGTATACAAAATTTCTACCAGAAGGAGTGCTTCGATTTCAACATATAGTACCTTATCTTTTAGCAAATTGGATCAAGATGGTACTTTAGAGAGGTCATTTTCTCAATATTTCTGAATGCCATGGGAAAAACTACCAACAAATTACGAAAATCAGCCAAAATGGGATTTTAGTTTCTAACGCTTTGTTTATCACCATAGCAACAATTAAAAAATTATAATATTATAATATTAATTCAACTAAAAGGCTATAATAAATAATAACAATATATAAAATCCAAACCGTCTCCGCTCAGAATCGTTTTTCTTATACAATGATATTATATCATTGAATTCAGGTTCAATACAATCCATTATACATTGATCTACTTGGAACCTACTGTTATGCAGAGCTTAACAGCTTAACTGCTTTTTTTTTATAATTTACCAATCATGTAAGTCATAAATATTAATGAATTGTTTTTAATTTTAGATATGAAGAAATCATTCATTTAAATTTGATATGGGATAAACGCACTGGCAAAAAGATGGGATACAGACATACAGTTATATATTATGCTACAATGATAAGAGAAGCACAATATTAGCAGTGAATAACTTCAATGGTATATTTGTATTAGGTTGAATATTGCGTGTTTATCACGTACATCATAGGTTCTGACTTCTGAGTTTTTTATTGTGGTTTGTAATGTACATGATCAACACTTAATTATTTACTTATAGTACGTTTCACAATAACTGGCAGCTGATCGTAGTGCCCTCCAGTGGCGTTTTTTCAGTAGGGCTATAGTACTTGTTTATCATTATACCAATAGTTAATCAAAAAAATATAACATATTAATACCTTTGAAAAGAGCAAAAATTATAAAACATTTTATTAGATAACAATAAATAATAAAGATTTTAAGTAAATAGTTTTTACCTACATATTTAAAAACAATTATATCATACTACTTTTCATTACTGAAACGTTAATGATATCACTATAATAATGACCAAACTATAATAATATATAAATAATAAATACTAATAGTTTTGAAATACATTAAAAATTTTATATCGCATAATTAAATTAGAATATCATAGATTTTTGAAATTCCCTAGAAAAAAAGTTTAGACAATTTTTTTTTAAATTTCATTTAAGGGATTTTTTAATTTTTTTTCTATTATAATGCAATTGATACTTCAATTTGAGTTCTTTCTTTTAATCTATTTATTTGTTTAATGGTTTTTAAAACTTTAAATGTTTTATTTTTGAATACATTTACGCGTTATTAAATATTATATACGTTTTACAAACTTTTATTACTTACCTATTATAAGTATAAATATACAAATTAAATTATATTAATTGTATATTTATTAATTAAACTAATAAAATAAAAAAGTTAATATATATTAATAATATTATGTACCTACCATACAGTTCAGTCTATATGTTTTTAATTAAATTTAACTTTTGTATTGAAAAGAAACAAGTGGGTAGATAAGTTTAAATTAAATATATATTTAAATTGGATAAGAACTTATTTCATTGCACATTCTTATATACTTAATAGTATTGCTATACTAATCTCAATGTTGATCTTAATTTCAAAATTAAGTTATCGTTAAAAAAACACCCTAGTTAATAGGTACCTATTTAATAATAAAATATGTTGTGTAAAAGTTATAAGTACATTATAAGTAGTTACTAACTACTAGTTAGCCCTTTAAAATTATATATACTAAATTATATGTATTATATATACTCAAAAAATGAGATTCTTATGCTTTTAAATTAATTACTGTATCTTTTTGTAAAGTATTAACAACTATTTTTAGCATTTACCTATGATGGAAATTTCCACAGACATTTGTACATCTCTAGGCTAAGCAAATATCACAAGGACACACGTTCAACACACTTGCACCTCAATACCTCATAATAAAAGAAGACTGCCTGATCTATGAACTATGTGACAAAGAGTTGACCATAAAACACATCACACTAGAATGTCCATGGTTAGGTTAGATTAACAGCTTCAGATTAATTCTCGGAAACCCATCAACGATGCTAAAATCACTTGGCGAGGAAAACTCAAAAAATATCTACAATTATATTATTATGAATTTCTGATGCCGGCGCATTGAGAAGTCCAAGGATGTAGCAAAAACGGTATTTGTCGGTTCCACACAAAAGTCGCAATCACATTCGTTTAAAATTTAAATTATAATATTAATGTGTTCATTCGAAATGCTCGTTGTTGTCTGGTAGTAATATTAAAATTTAAAATATTCGATTGTTGACGAGTAGTAATCAAAAATCATTATTACAATGATGAACAATGGTTTCGTTTCCTTCGACGAATGAAAAATAAAAATTGACCATAAATTAATCCGATAAGGAAATACCGTTTACTTTTGTAAATCACAATGACTGTTTACCACGGTATTCGATATCGTCAGGAATTCACGACGTCACTATAGATGGCGAACCATGTACTTTATTCAAATGTGTTTGGTTTAAAATTCTAAATAAGCCTTCAAGTCTCTTGGTAGATAGTGTACCTATCTATTTTGAAGCTTACTGACACAATAAAATCAACTAATGCCGCAGCATTGTATGCTTTTTTCTATTCAATAAAATATTTTTCATTATTCAAATGGATGCTTCTGCATAATAATTACTTATTAGTGTCGTGATTACGTTGAAGAATTCTAGATCGATAAAAACGTACTTGCCTTTTAAAATTGTTCTCAAATCTTTTTATAAAATTTGCTGGTGCTTCTTTTTTAATACGAGATTTGGTGTTCTTGAACTCTGCTTCTAACATACATAGCAATTTCAATCTTATTAAACTCAGTTTTTATAATTATTGTTTATTAATTTAATTTTTAATATTACATATCGATTGAAATAACTTCATTAATGCCATTCGCTATTATTAAGATTAATATTCCATTTTTAGAATCGTGTATCCATCGCCATTCGCCACTCAGCTTGACTCGTATGGAAAATGGAAATAGCAAAGAAATTGTTTTGCCTTTGGCCACTATTTACCCATGAATGAGTTCCTTTTTTAATTCCAAATAAAATAAAAATTCTAATTTAATCATTTATGTTTTTTTTTTCGTTTTATGCATACTTCTTTAATTTTTATTTACCTATAATATATAACTACAAGTAGGTACATATTTTATATGTTTATGTAATATATTATTATATATTTTAAGATTTTCTTAAAAATTAAATTTTTGGCTAGTTAGCAATATACATTATACACATTAAAAAATATATCTTAATTTAAATATTTACATACTTATCTGTGTAAATTATTGGAACTAGAAAGGAACGAACAATTTTGTCATTTTTCCTTAAAAAAAGAACTTGTTCATTTTCTCGTTCTTTTTTGATAAAAAAGAATTCGTTCCAGGAATCCGTTCCTTTTGGAACTCGTTCCTTCCAAACACTGATTTGATGTGTACAAAGTGAAAATATATGACGTACCTACGTATATACCTATGTAACCTAATATAATAGCAACAACACTGTGGTGTTTTTCATAAATGTACCTACCTATAATGAATCATTGAGCACCATTAGTACAGTAACAAATAATATAATTTTTTTACATACCGCGATGTAAAATTATACCAATTAAGTACTTAATATTTGTATTTATGTATAATTAATTAGGTATCTACTATAAATTGTAATTCTTTTGTAACTAGGTATCTGTGTGAATAAAATATTGGTTTATATGAAAAAAATAATAACATTTACCTAACTGAAATAGACAATAAGTAAGTTGTACTAAAATATTAAAATGTTATTTATTTTCTAGTTAACACTATACTGTATAACATGAGCGTGCGTCAATAACAAAATCACGCATGCATATGATGGTAACCAATATTATCCATATAATGACTAATATTATATGTGTATATTACGTATAATGTATGCACATTGATGTATTTTTGGTCGTATTGTATTGTACATTCACCAAACCGATCACTTACAAGTTACGAGTATATATTAAGATATATCCTTGCATTGACGATAACATTTTAAACCTTCGAATAAATTAAATGTCCGACTGATGAATGCATGTTACCGCCTTGTGGTCGGAGAATAATTTAAACCTATAATATTATGGGATTCGATACCGCGATTTTCTGTTTTTGTCTAACAAACGCGCGACATAGTATTTTAGACGTGTTTTTTGCCAAACATTTCAATTGATCTATTGAAGCAATAAGAAATCTGAAAACAGTTATGGATTTGTCGTCAAGTCTACTTGAAATCGACTTTCCCACATGTTTGATATTATCCTCCAAATAACTAAAAATGTCATATTAAAAAAAGAGTATTAAAACATTTTCGTATTTTAATTTTTGGAGAAGTTAAAATCAAAAAATCATAAATATGGGAAAGTCGATTTCAAGTAGACTTGTCGACAAATTCAAATTTGTTTTTAGAATTCTTATCGCTTCATTATATCAATTGGTATGTTTGGTAAAGAACCAGTCTAAAATCCAATGTCACGTGTGTGTTGGACAAAAACAGAATATCACGGTATCGAATCCCCTTAATGAACGGCTAGTATTAAAATACAACTATACCGTACAAAAAGAACAATAATAACACATTATATTGCATAAACATTATATATTTATATACATACTTTGATATATAGACGCAGTGCATGGTCGTAAACTATCTAGCTTAGTTTTGAAGATC
>NC_042494.1:165601919-165602496 GCF_005508785.2 Acyrthosiphon pisum | reverse complement strand
ATAGAGGAGCGCTCCCGCACATGCACACACATAATATTATAGATAACGCAATTAATATTAATTATGTTGTCGTTTTGGTCAAAAGACGTATCAATTGTACAAAACTGTATACTTTATTGTCGCGTGCGCGTCTACTTTTGCGTATTTTAACGAGTTTAGAATGAAGGCGAAAATCAGTAGTATAATATATCTGTTTTACCGGAAACCCTTTTCTTAATTTTAGATTCTGAGTGGAACGATGAATGTATTGATTTTACAATGATGTGTGTTTTTTTTTTTATTTTTTTTTTATTTTTTTTTGTGTCTGTCATCACCTTTTAGGACGAGTAAAACTGCTTCGATTTTCTTCAACAGTAACTTTTATGATTGGAAAGTGAATCTAGTTGGTACTTTGGGGGGTCAAAAGTAAAAATTTCCCAGTAGTTTTCAAAGCGACGTGAAAAACAAAAGAAAAATTAACAAAAACGGGAATTTTTACGCAAAATCGATTTTACAAATCGATTTTGGTTTTTGGTGTACTCTAAACAATGACCGTAGATATATGAAATATTCACAGGTTGTTTATATTTGCATTTTC
>NC_042494.1:165600247-165601869 GCF_005508785.2 Acyrthosiphon pisum | reverse complement strand
GGTGCACAGTGGGATATTTTGTTAAAAATCCGTCCAATTAATATAATATAAAAATAAACAAAAATTTGAATTTTTCTTTTTTCTCTGTGAAACGATAAAATCAAATCACACACACATGGGCTATGCATATGTATGAATGCTTATTATAAACTGTACAATATTTATAGTGGTGCACAGTTAAACAAATCCTATAATAATATATTATACGGCGGATGATGTAACAACTGTGCGCAATATTAATCATAATTTATAATCCGTTTTTGAAAATGTCCAGAATTTACTATTTAGAAGCGGAGTTTGAATCTTCATTCTAGACTTTTTTAAATTGTAAATCATTATTTCAGTAAATGTTTGTATCTTCTCTTGTCAGTTGTTACTTGTTTGCAGGGTCGGACTGGCTATTTTTGGCCTGGGGTGCAAAATTAATTAGGGGCCCGTAATTTTTTTTCAAACCTACCTAAATTAGGAAAGAGCCCTTAGTTTTATAAGTAAATATAAAAAAAAAATTAAGAATAACATGTTGTTTATTTGTAGAGATGTTGAAATATGTTATTTTATTTTTATTTTGTATAATACCGTATTATACCAGTATTATACCGTATACCGACTGTGGTAATCGGGGGCCCGGATCATAAATACAAACGGGGGCCCGGGGTGCTACTTGGTGTATAGCACTCTGGGCCAGTCCGCCCCTGGTTGCACTTAAACACTCGCACTATACCGTATAGTCTATACGTCCTGAACTATTATAGGTTACCAGTGGCGCAACTAGTGCTAAAATGTTGAGGGGGGGCTGTAGCCCCTAACTGATATTACATGAAAAGTAACCTGTGGAGGCGATGCCCCCACAACCCCATATATATTCACATAAAAATATAAAAAAAATATATTTAATTATTCACAATAATAGCATTCTATATATTTGGTATAGGTAATCAAAATAAAAATCCCCGGACTACAATATTAGTTTATATTACTCACAAACACATGAAATTGATTATTTAATCGGTATAATTAGTGTAAATATCACATTATTAATAGGTATTTAATTACAAATATATACTTATAGTATTGGTCATATAGGTACACTATACCTACATATTACATATATCATTGAAAAAATCAAAAATCATGTAGAGATTAAAGAAAATTAAATCAAAAAACTAATCCCTGTTCAAAGTTTAAATATATAGGTAGGTATTTCAGTACTTACCTATATTGAATACAATTTTACTTAATATTTATATTATAATTTTAGACATTAACAATAATAATTTTTTTTATTATTATATATTATAATATATCCCCAGAATAAAATATTATATTTCCTAATAATATTTTGACGATAAGCAAAAAGTCAATATTATAGTAATAATAATTATTAATAGAAGTCGATTTTAATAAATAAATTTGATTATTTTAATCAAAAAATCCAAATAATAAAATTATCAAATAAATAATCAATGAATGTACGAGTAGGTAGTAGGTACTTACCTAATCTTTTAAAAAGACTATTAACATAGTAATATGTTGTTTTAAATCGTGATATAAAATAAAATAGAATTATTGTTAGGTACTTAATTTTTGAAAATTATTTATTATATTTTAATTTTTTTAATGAA
>NC_042494.1:165574818-165600147 GCF_005508785.2 Acyrthosiphon pisum | reverse complement strand
AAATAGGTATGCTATACTGCTATCAAGTATAAAGGGGTGGCCAAACGGTTAATCGCGATCGACTGGTCGATCTTGGACGATTTCTAAGTCGATCCCTTTGTTAGAATTTATTAATTATTCTTATGCATTTGTCATTTAGTAGATTCAGTTATTAAATGCATATATTTCGGATTAACCTGTTAGAGTGAAATGGCATTTTCTCACATGAAATTTATAAAAGCTGACTAGGTTAGGTTTAGACTTAAGCACGGAGTCTTCGTTTGGCCATGATATATGCAACGGCACGCTTCTACATCAACAGTAAAATGTTAATACATTTTAAAATTATTTAGAAATTTAATGTGAAACACTCGTTTTGGATAACTTAACACTTTAATTTTATTATTTATATAAGTATTTTTATTATTAAAACTAAATAATTTTTTTACATTAGTCGATCCTAAAAGAAAAAATATACCCTCAGTAGATTTTAATCAAAAAAAGTTTGGCCACCCCTGAAGTATAATATAATTGTAATTAAATATTAATAATGTGATAATTACACTAATTAGCTTTTAAAAAATAATTGATCATCAATTTCATGTACCTAGTTGTCAGTAACATTATAGTCTGGGGGTTATTTTTCCTATGGTCGGGGATTTTTTCGGGGATTGTTCGTCGGAAGTTTTTTCCGGGGATTTTTATTCCGCAATTCACGTCTCTATAATCTACACTTTGGTTCAGTGCATATTCATTAAAATTATGTACAATAATCTTACCAATTAGGTACCGACATAAATCGTTTCCTTAAAACAAATACAGGCATACAGCTAATGATATTTACCATATTTATCATAGGCAATATAAAATAACTGTAAAGTTTAAATAAAAATTAGCTAATTTAATCCCACCTATAAAATGTATACATATTATAAAAAAAATGTATATGTTATATATTATTATAACTGTCGTACTAAAATGTCTTTCGATACGAATAAAAAAATTAACTAGCTCGGTCGTCGCACGGTTTCCCAGTGGCCTGCGCTCGAGTTAATTGGCTCCGACGGGACCTCGAAAACCGATTTTTTTCTCTATATATAATTTTTAATTATCACTGGTATACATGATTTTCTGGTGACGCAAATGCGACGTTCGCATACACATAGTGATACACATATTACATAACGACGATGCGTTATATTATTATTGTACAATGTAAGTAGACTTGTAGTAAGTATACAGTCGTCTCTGCGTTTCAATAAAATTTAAATAAAAAAAGTTAACTGTTGAGTTGGTGCACTTTAATAATTAGTTTAAACGTAGAGTATAATCGATTTTTAACAGCGATTTCATATCCCAAAATTGCAGAATGAAATCTGATCATCACGTTTGATCGGACGGTCATTTGACCTAAACAATTACATCATAGGTACCTATAAGGAAAATGGCGTGATTTGGATTTCTGCAAGAAATATTAAACAAAAATCACATTCATTTTAGACTTTTGTGGAACGTAAAACTGCGTAAGAGTGATAATATTTTAAATTTTATCAGTTCCGGTCCAATTTTAGCTTATTGCTTCAAACCACTTTGTTACTATTTACAAAATTTAAATTTGCTAAATCTCTGTTTGTCTGTTTCAATTATTTTGAATTGAGTTCAATCCGTTTCCCGTACAAACAAATTTATAATATAATAAATTATTATATTATCATAACAGGTGGCTTTTTACACGCTCCCGGTTATACTGTAATTTCTACTAAAAACCAAACTCATTAAGGTTGGCTTAATTTTATATAGTATATGATGACTACTATATAATCATTATTGAACTCGAAAAAAAACCATCCTTCGTCGGATTTTGTGTATAATGTGCTGCACGTATCGTATATCTTGCCCATATTATAGGCACACCACTTGTTATAAACTCTTTTGAAATTATGTATTTTTAATTTTCATATAACTAGTTGAATACATACAAAAGACATTTCAAATTCTTTTAAATGTTTGCAGTGTATGAGGGCACTTCAAGACCGGAAGTTTTGCTAGTAACTTTTATTTTATGGTACCTATTATAGGTGGGTCGTAGCTATACATTTTTTTTATATAACGACGGTATACCTAATTGTAGAGTGGAGATAAAGTCGTTGGACGAGTCCCAACAGAAATCAGCATTTAAGTTTATTGTTCTTTATATCTTTTAGTTGTACGTACTTTTAAATGCTTTTTTCCTGATAAAACGTTCCTGTTAATTTAAAATTAAACTTAGGTACTTAACAAGTATAACTATAGTAAAACTTAACCTGTATTAAATACAGTCCTGTAACGAATACTTTTAAAAAGTACTTGAGTAAATACTCAAATACATTTTTTTTTAAGTATTTAAAATACTACTCAAATACTTTAATTGTATAGTATTTCAAATACTACTCAAATACTTTGAAAACGTATTTGGAATACTTTTCAAATACTTTTGGTTTTTAAAGTGGGTTTCTAACTATCGTAATATAAACACATAGGTAGTAGATTATCTAATAGTTTAAAGGGAATATTGTAATTCAATAACTATTTTTAGAAATTTGGTTTTCACAAACCTTCAGGCTTCGGCAAACACAGAAATACAGAATATTAAATAAAACTATTGTTCTATTATTGTAGTTGACAATAATATTTTTCCAACCAATTATTTTGAATAAAAATAAAATGTTCGAAATAAAAAAACCAAAGTATTTAATACAAAAAAAAGTATTTAAAATACTATTCAAAATACTTCATGCTGAAAGTATTTAAAAAGTTATTCAATACTTAAAAAAGTATTCGAATACTTTTACTCAAATACTTTTACTTAAATACTTCACAGGACTGATTAAATATGATTCCTACATGGTATTCCGCTGCAAGATTATATAATAATGGTATTATTATACGTCCACGCGTGTGTTATTCCTAAAACAAACGGCCGCGCACGCGCCCATTGCCGCCGCCGCCGTCTTCCCCGCGGCGCAGTGATTGATTTTCGCGCCGCCGGCCGATGTTGTCGCGGCGGTGTGCATATCGCTCCCAAGTTTCACGCGGCGCGCACGGCGTCTGCACTATGTTCTCCTCCGATGGCATGACGTGCCCTCCGGACGCCGACGGGACCGCGGCTTGTGGTCACCGGCGACGATGCAGCGGCTTGATCGGTTGCGCGCTTCTCGCTTCCGAAGCGGCGGCCCACGTCGCCAGGCTGTGCCGGTCCAACCCGCGACTGCTGTCAATGTTGGTTCAGGAGAAGTGTGGCGACGACGCCAATAGCAGCCGGTTCGCGCATGACTTCAAGACGCTGGCCGACGTGCTGGTGCAGCGAGTGGTCTCTAAACGCATCGGCCGACAGGTACCCATATATTATGTACAATATTTGTTATGTGTAGCAGATCAGCTGTGGGTGCAGTCGCGTTTTTGGCTCTCGCGACTGCAGTTGCAGTTGCACTGTTGGGTGCACATCGCATAATATTATGATATATTATTATTATTAATATTGTCACCGTCACGTGGAAGGTATGTTTGATGTACAGTCAGCTGTCGACACCTCTGGTCTGGAGTGGCATGCTCCTACCATGTTTTGATTTAGGGCTCGGATCTATATTATAAACATATAAGATAACACTATAACAGTTAATCTGAAACTGCAACGACGATATCAAAATATTAGGTATGCGTAAGAACGTCCTTAAAAGCATTATTCACATTGCGTTAAGTTAACCGTTATATAATTTAAAAATACAATTTAACTTTAAAACCGGGTTTCCTCATAATTTATAACATGTAAATAAGCATAATGAAATGTATGGAGACACTGCAGAGACAGAGCCTATAATATAAAAACCATTAAAATATACGAAAAATGGAATAATAATACTACATAATATTATGATTGAAATTCTTATACTAATATTGATTAGACAAATACAATATAATTAAATTTGGCAGAAAATCATAAAAACGCAATCGATGCTCTTAAATATTTTTTAATAACCACCAACCATTACCAAATAAAAATGTTATCGTTTTGATTATGGTCCGGATTTAAATGCCCTAATAACTATAAAAATATTCATTAAAAATAATCTGAAAATATCTTTACAACACAATACTATTGAAAAATTACTAAAATATTTTCTATAAGCACGTAATTATGCAATCGATAAGAAAAGGATGGTATAACTTTCTGCATTTTCAACACTTTATCTTAACTAAACTAAGTATTTATAATAATACAACAACTAAATACCATACTTAGACTTGCACAATAGGCTTGCATAATCAATACTTATACTGGAAATAAATTCTATATCTCCAACAGGCCAATTAGTTGTTATTGATTTGTTTGAGTCCCAGATGTAGGACATCACGTCCGATAATTGCTGAAAATAGATAAAGACGTTTTCGCTTTCACTGTATAGAATAATTGACATAGGTAACATAGCCTTACTTTGATAATATTGAATAAGCTTAAAACAAAATGTAGGAAATGTTTGGGAGGGCTATGGACATTTTTGGGTAGGCTTAGCCCCTAAAGCCCCCCCTATTTGCGCCTATGCACATAATAGTATAATACGCAGTACAAATTAATAAAATTATCTGAAAATATTAAAAAATGCAAAATAAAAGTTTCACTTTTGCTTGAAACGAATTACGTATTTGTGAATTGGAATGCATTGAAATCCGGGCCCTATAATCGTGACTCGTGATGTACACCTGTACCTATACCTATATTATATGTCAAATAAAAATATATAATAAGTTATTATTAATAAGTAATAACAATATAAATTAAATTTGTATACAAATATAGAGAGTTGTATTGAATACATATAGGCATATAATTTGTAGTAAAATAATAAAACAATTTAGGTATCAATATATTTCCGGACTCCATAATAGTTATACTATAGATAATAATGTATATAATTATTAATATTTATCTGTCGTAATAAATACTCGGCACGAGGTGGGATCGCAGTCTCTGCTCCTCTTCGTAATATTCATCACATTACAGGTATTTTTTAATAATAATCAATATTCAATGCCTGCAAAAATAAACCTTTAATATGCTATTATAGATTATAATAGTACCTATACGTATGCGAATATTACATAACTGCATTATGGCTACATAAGTACATTATGGCTTTTACGGCATGGGTATTGGCTAGGGATATAAGGCTAGCAAGTAAAGCTTATTACCTCGAGGTGCGCCGATATAAGTGCAATGCGAATATTATAGGTAATATATGTATAAGAGGAAAATAGATTCACGTTTCTGGTACAATATAAATATAATATTGTTGTAGATTATTATATCGATAACTATATGTGTGGGCAATCTTTCCTTTGTCAATTCTCATATTATATTTTTCGTTAAAATATTCAATTGTACCTATATCGATAAATAATAAAAACTTGATTTGCATTACGCGTCATATTTTTATAACACTATAAAATTTACATTTGTATGATAAAGTTGTAAATGTCGGTCTATTCACATACCTAAATAGTATTTTGAATTTTCATAAAATATATTTGGTTTTCGTGTATTATATTAGTCATAAGATTACCTCATTATTATTTCTAGTGAAAATAATATGACACTGTATTCATGTATGGTGTGTTGTTTTCTTTAAAAATCAGTTTTTCATCGATATATTGGCATATTGGCCAGAATTTGGATTGCAAGTATGCGTAGTATTGACGTATTGTATATTTGTATATAACTATAAACTGCAAAAACGTATTATAGCGAAATTTTAGTAGGTTTATTTAGCTGTCATTATATTTATCGTAGATAATAGCTGGTGTTACCTAAGGACTACGTCAGTAATTCGTATCGACTTCCGGGCACATGAGATAGGGTGAAAAAAGAGCTACATTTTCAAACCAACTGATTAGGTAATGTTTTTTTTAATTTAAATTAAAAAAAGATATCATAATCGTAGTTCCATATATCAACAGTATAATGGGTTAGGTTAGGTTATAAGTTCTACTACAGTTCCAGAGATTTGAGTAAGCAATATTATAAAATTAATTTTTACCAGAGTACATACAAAATTACTGTCTATATACTTAAATTGTTTCTAAAAATATTGACGTAAACTATTGTACCATTATTTGTACTATTGTGCAATATATTAATATATTGGTACCTGTCCTCTATTGTGAAGTGCAGTTATTTTATAATTTTTTACCTACCACTTCATATCAATGTCAATTTATTATTTTACGTATAATTTTGGTTTCCCATTTACCAGTATCTAATATTAACGATTATTCAGGCCATACAATAAAACGTGAAGTCATTTAACCATCACCAATCAGCTATCAAGCATATAATTGATAAATTGTATAATTTTTTATTATTATTTATTATATGTTTAAAATAATAAATTATTTCTACATACCTATCATCATTTATACATGTTATTGAAAGTTTGATGAAATATTTACATGATATATATAACATATATTGTAACTATTTGTTCCATGTTACACGTTACATAAACAGTATCGATTATTTGAGACTTTAGTGAGTGATGTCAATGGATAAAGAATTAATAAATAAAATATTTATTGGGTTTTGTGTGCAGTACCTACCTAATTTATTATTTATAGTCGTTGCAGTTTTCGGAGTCTTCCAAATCGCTTTTAACAGCCGGGGTTATAGTCGTCTGTCTTTTTTTTGGTTTCAAGTCCCATTATACTTTTGGGATATTGAACTAATAATCCCGAATAATGGGTGTTTCCGTATCGTCATGTAATTATTTATTCCTTGTGAACCATAATGGAGCCTTGCGAAAGTATTTGTAGAATCATATACATTTAAATTACAGTTTGTAGTTTCCAGAACTCGAAGGGAACGTGTATGGCGAAGAAAATGATACAATACAAAACAATAAAGGTCAAGATGTCACCATACAAGTCGGAGAGACAGTAGAAGAGACGTTGCAGTGTTTGACGAAAGCTCTGGGCGACGATTTGGACTCGGCCAAGAGCTTAGCCGAAGCTGCTCACAAAGAGTTCGAATCAAAAGATCTCAACGTTGACTGTTATCCGCCTGAAGAGGAAAATCTCGATTTGGAGAAAATCGGAATATGGATCGATCCCATTGGTAATTCATATATTATAATTAATAATTATATGTATGTTACATAATACTATTATAGAGCGACAGAAATTATGTCATTGTCACTTGTCGTTTTTATAATAAAAAAATGTCATCACTCTCAACGCGTTGGGTGCTGATGGATACCAATAATAATTTAAACAATATTCAATAGATACTGAAAGTATAAAGTTCAACGATAATGTATTAATAGCCGTCACGTTTTCAGATACCTAATATTTAAATTTGAATAATTCGTTCGTTTTTTTAAATTGTTATTACCTAGGTATATAAATGCATTTATTAAATGTCGTATATCAGATAAGAGTTTATAATATATCGTATCAGCTATTATTATTGTAATTTATTGTCATTATTTAATTGTAATTGAATTGACTGAATAAATTAATAGTAATATTAGTATAGGTGCAACTCAAAAAAAACATACCATAGGTAAACATGCAATTTTAGACTTGTATATAATACTTGTGTATAATATATTATGATAAAAACAACACAATGACAGTGTAAATAAGCGGTGCAGTATACTATATTATAACATTTTTCACGCGGAAAGCCGCGCAGGATCAGCTTATAATATATAATATTATATCAATTTTAAGTAAATCACTTCGGTAATTATCCAATTACTAAATAACTATCTACCTACACATCAATAAATTATACGAATGTGTTAACGAATACATTACGTTTTTATTGCAGAATATATTTACACAAAAAAAAAATGATCAATAACATATTAATATTAGTATGTAGGTAGGTATACTTAATTTATAACACTATAAATGTTTACTATTCGAACTACTGTGAATCATTATAGATTCAACAAACGAATATATAAACGGAAATGTCGATACCATAAACGAATACGGATTCCACTCCAGCGGACTTCACTGTGTTACAGTCAATATTGGTTTGTTCGACAAGTACAGCGGAAAACCTATTGCTGGTGTCATCAATCAACCGTTTTTCGAATTCGACGCCGTCAATGGGTAATGGCCACTGTTTTAATTTGCTGTTGTAAATAATATAATAGTTTTTTTTTTTTAAAACACTTCATCATCAATAACCGATTATTTAATATCTAATACATTTGTTCTAATACAATAATTATTATATTTGCTACTGCATTGACGAAAATCGCAGGGGTGCTAAGAGTGCTTAGCACCCCGAATCCCGTGATTATCACTTATACACCATAATATTTCCATTATAACTACATTTATTAAAAATTCAAAAACATATTTAAAAAATGTTGATGCTTAAGCACCCCTGATATTTTTGAGTGATTTGCGCCTATGTTTGTCAGTATACTTTTGTATACTTATTATGTATATTCAACCAAGTGAACCAAGTGTCATTAAATTGGGAACATTCATCTATTGTTTTGAACTGAACGTCACGTATTTTTGCGTTAATTGTTTAATAGGTACTATAGAACGCACGTTTTGTGTTTAATAACGAACAGTTTGTTTTAACGTCTTAACAATATGACATCACTACAATATTATTTATTTAAACGTCGTAAAATATTATTTTGACATCCTACCTATACTTTGGGTAGGTCTCTATTTGAAATTCATGTAAAACAAAATAGTTTTGATTATTTCAATGGATAATATTATAAATTATTATTTATTATACTCATCTGCAATGCTGACAGTATACCTGTATATTATGACAAATTTAAAACAATTATTTGTTTTATATTATTTATTTATTTATTTATTTATTTATTTATTTACGGAATAAATCCATTTACAATATTAATATATAGTGTACAGTATAACAAAACATATGCTGAATATTTAGTTTAGTGATTACATATTATTTAAACCTAGATATAGTATAAGTAATAGTTTACAATATATTAAATATAATTATTAATTACATTTAGACTGAATTAACAGTGAACAATTAAAAACATTGAAACAAAACAAAAAATACATTTTAAATAATCAAACCTTAAATGCTGATTTAATACTAATTATATTACAAAAAAACAAATCTAAGTTAACTGAATTTGCAATAGACATCAGTGAATTTATTGGGGAGGAAAAAGAATAATTGGTTCGTATATTTTTCAAAGTGAATAAATCGTTATTTCTAGTTATACTATAATAATTGTGAATAATTTACATAAGTGAGAATAACGTAAAATTTAACGTAATTGTACATGTATATTTATAACAATAAAAAATTCCCTGTACAAACGTAATAACGAATCGAGAAACGGGAAAGTGAAACGTCAACAAGACGTATTTTAAGAACTCATTTCATCACGTCTGCGTGTTTGTAGGTGGAATGGAAGATGTTACTGGGCGTATTGCGACGGACAGAAAAGTTTAAACTCGTTGCCAGAATTCATTAGCTGCAATCAGGTAAAGAAAAAACTCCAATTAGTTATACATTTATTATATTATGCTCTCATCGATCGTTTACCCAAAGCGGAATAAACGCCTGTTAAACATACCCATTATAGGTGTAGGATTATTATAAATTATTCTTATAATACAAAGTGAGTCGCGAACACTGGCAATATAATTATTTGAAAAAACACTAAATTTACGTGCAGATAATGGCAGATATGATTATTATTATGAATAACGCGTTTGCAAAAATGTCACGGAATCGGGCATGAGAGTTTTAAATCATTTTTTTCCCGCGCCTCAATAACGCATTAATGATAATATTGCGAAGATATATTTTGTATCAGTTTTTTTTTATATCAAAAACAACGTCGTCTTCAATAAAAGTTCACCGTTTTGTTTGTTTATCTCTTCGATCTCCTTTATAACGTGTTATGACCTTATAATTTGCATAATATATTCGATACAATTTTCTGTTTCGTTTAGAGACGTTATTCTGGAACTTAAAAGCTAAAACTAAAGTAAATCACTTGTACTAATATACCTATTACCTACTACTAAAACAGGAATTACGTATTTCTAACACAACACGTTTGCTTATATAAGGTTAAATGATATGATATCATCACGTCGCGACCCACTGTTCAAGTATCAGTAATATTAGGGACTGGATATTATCCAGGGCTTAAATCAAAAATAATAATACCGTTTACCGTTATATGGATATTAAACGTTATGATTGAATGACTGTTTAACGTTATATGTATATTAAGCGTTTGAACGTTTTAAAAATTTAAACGTTATGAAGCGTTTAGCGTTATCTGATAGATATAGCTTGTTTCACACACAAAACAGTGATATAAAAATATAATATTAGGTACAAAAATAACCATAATATATATTTTACTGATAGTTATAATTTTATAAATATTTTTTTTTTTTTTTAGGCAATTATATGTTTCAATCGTTTATCGTTTCTGTTTCGTTATCCTTTATCCGTTTTCAATCGTCTATCGTTTAGAGATATGTTATCCGTTATCGATTTCAATCGTTTTTTGATATGTTTAACGTTATAAAAACGTTTTGGAGCCCTGATATTATCCCAACGTATTCCTCAATCCATCAAGTCTATTACTTGATCGGAAAACCGCGACATAATGTCTTGGATTTATCAACCTCTTAACTACTGGTAAAATCGACTCTCGACACGTCTTCTAGCCCTCGTGACTTTCTCATAGTTCGACTTTTCTCCTTACAACCACCTACGTGCCCTGTAATAATTTCTCCGGTAAATGATTTCTGACGATTAAAATATGACTTATGCGCACTGCAGACCATGATTCCACTTTCAACTCGTATGCACATATAATAGGTATCTGATAATAATTTGTATACTGTATGGATCGATCTGTTTATCGGTCAAAAAGACCGCACACTCTATCAGTCCATTGAATAGATTGCAAAACACCTGCACGGGTTAAAAACGCACACGGTTTTTATTTTTTTTAATCTCTAGACTTGCTGATGGATGTATTATAAAAACTTAAATGCATTTTGAGCGTTGCAGTTTGTCATTAATTATAATATGTACGCATATGAATATATCTTAACCTTAATGTTTGTTTTTGGGGGGATATTTACGTATATCGTTGAACAAAAAAACAACTCGAAATAATAATAATAATGCACTTTCTTTGCGAATTGTATACGTCCGACAGGAGTTGGTGGTGACTAGCAACAGCGAGACAGACGCGGCCAAGGCGGCGCTAAGGCGGTCCGGTTACACGGTGGCCACGGCGTCCGGGGCCGGTTACAAGATGCTGTGCGTGGCGCTGGGCATCGTCAAGTGCTACGCGCTGACCAAGGACTCGACGTACGCATGGGACACGTGCGCCGCGCACGCAATGCTAGCGTCACAGGGAGGCAAGGCCTGCCAATGCAACACAGCCGACGGGCCACTGACGTATCGGCCCAAGACCGCTGGCGGCGGACGGGCCCACTGCAACGCGGCCGGTGTGATCGCTTCGCGCGACCCACAAACCGTCGACCGGGTGCACGCGCTCCTGTCACCGCTGCACCTGCACTGCAGCAGCAGCAGTTGATGTGCTTTTGCTGCAGCGGTTGCGCCACGCGACTGCAATCGATGCGCCCCGCGCTCACGCTGTCGTATTAAAACTACATGTACACAAAGATAAATGATTAATTGCGTAATTAGGCATATTTGTACAGAGCACTGTACTCGTTTTATTTTTCAGGCTATATCGTTTAGGAAAATCATCGTACTGTGGTGCGGCGTTGGTTGATGAATCACGGCACACTACTGACACGACTAATTTTTTTTTGGGTTTTTATAATCTTATCACGTGCAAGATAAACGCGGAATATTGACGTTAAGCATCGGTATAATCCGAATAAGACTTTTCATACTTCTTTGATTTATGACGGACGCATGCCGTGGTAAAATAAAAAGGCACCGCGTATGATATTTTATATTGAAATACATTTTTTTTTTCTATTTTCGACAGCCATAAAATATAAGTACACGTCAAAATATTCCTAACGAAATGTAAAACAAAAGTTTCATTCATATATAATTATTGTTTGGCGTTTGAACTCGTGGTATTCTATTATCCTTAATTGAAGAAAAAAAATGTAGAGCACCATCATGATGAAATTGTGTTCCGCATTAATAATAAGTGCCCTCCTAATTCATTACTATTGCGTGATATTTCGTCATAATACACATCACATAATATACGTATTATATAATATTTTATAGTAAGTGCTGTTATATATAACTATGACAGTATATACGAGTAAATTATTTAGTCATAAGTAGGTAGTCTTAATATTATATTATTATTATTATTATTATTTCATATTTTAAAGGTACCTAGACATAGTTTTGAAATTTTAAAAAAAATCGTTTTTATAATTAATTATATACAATACAGGGTAATCAAACCATTTTGAAAACAAAAATTAGTAAATTCTCAACGTTGGTAAGGTTTTTTAACCGCAGAGAAATTTGTTCCCTTTTCAAGTTTCTTAAATTATTGTTTTTTATACAAATTTAAACTCAGTATAACTTATATAAAAATTTAAACAACCGTAAAATGTGTACCTATTTTTTTAAGCATCAATACCTATACATTGGACGTTATCAAGTTACTCAAGTTATTAATTTATAGTAATATAATCTATGAAAATAGGTTCATGAGTAGGTATTAAATTTAATATCTACATAATAAAAGTTGAAGGAATCTCAAGAATTTTTCTGACAAAAATATGCGAATATTACAATTTTTAAAACTATAAAAGTTCTTCTCAAATACGAAAAAATAAACAGTGAAAATCAACCGTCTTACGGTCAAAAGAAATACTTATAAGAAGGTTATAGGAAGGTCCTATAGGAAGGTTCTGTTATGGTGTAAAATACCAACCAAAATGCAGATGTTCGGTCATTATTATGAAACATAAATATTTTATACGCATATATTTCTATGAATAAATTTAATTTTTAAATCAATAGTCCATAGCCATGGGCAGGAGCTAAAGAGAAGATATCCACTATTGATGTGGCGGGTTACTTTCTGAAAAAGTCTGATTTCAAAGTTTTGGACGTGTCGTGTCTCATTCAAAAGAGATACGATTACGCAATAACCAGGGCTCGGAAGTTGTAGCACTAAAAACGTTATTTTTTAGTTCTTAAATATGCACTTAAAAACTCCAAAATATGCGCTATAAATAGTACAAAAAATATGCGTTTAAATTGAAAAAATTAAATTTATTTTAAAAAGTTAAATGTAATTATACAATTTTATAAAATTGTTGGGCTCATAGACATCAGGTACTGTCTGGACTAGTTGAATTATAAACCGTTAACAAAATATATATTAAATTACTTAAATATGTTTGTAAAAGTGTACTTATAAGATCTATTTATTTCCTATTTCCTAACCAAATTAATCATTATTTTCAACATAATGTGATAATTTCCTATATTTTGTATAATATGTAGGTATATATTATGTATATTAAGAAAATATGCCTAAAAATATCACTATAAATCCTAAATTAGCAAAATAGCAATAAAAACAGTAAATATGCAAAAAATAGCAAAATAAAATTTCGTGTATGACATCAGAGAAGTGTGATACATATTTGTATCTTACTTTGGATGTTCTAGGACGAACCAAGAAAAATATGCATTTGCTACAACTTCCGAGCCCTGATAACAACATATACGTAACATATACATGTTACGGGTAAAGTACGCCGTTTATTATGTTCAAATCTTCAACAACAAACTTGTACGTATATTCATATTATATTTTAAAACAATATAAACTGTACTACTGTACCTATATATTATGGAGACCATAATAATATGATCTATTTATTTATACATATTAATAATTATTGTTAATAACGAATTAACGAAATATTTTAATGTAAATTCTAACTGCTATAATAATATTGATCATATTTTTATAGCTGTATTGTATGAGACCAATATTAATAAAATTCGTGATAATGTAGTTATTATTAAGTAATTGTTATTGTTTGTTACGATCTACTTGGGACAGTAAAAACAAATAATATATTATAATATTCATTAAACACATTGCACTATAATAATTGTATTATGAAAAAATGTCTTAGTTTTTGAATTACAAAAATTTACCTAGTTAAATTTTAATTTGATTACCTATATATTATATTGACGAAATTTAGGCATTCGTTTATGTCCATTATCATTATTGTATTAAAGTGTGAAACAATAAAATTAATATAAGTAATATTATTATACATTTAGTTAGTTACTTAGCGATGTTTACTTATTATTTGATTATTATTTCCTCCATTATCCACGTATTAATATATTAATCCGTGTTATTATCTCACCTATTATGTAAACAATATACGTTACGACAGTGTGAGGTGTATATTAGTTAAGTCTATAATACTGTTTATCAAAAACGAATATAATATAACTAGCTGCGCCCGAACTTCCTCCGGAAGAAATTATTTTTCTATAATTTAATTTAAAAACACATGACTATTTTTTGGCTATACGTATACAAATAATATAATATAATTACATATTGTAGTTATTACTTATTGTTATTGCTAATTTCTGAAAATGATATATCATACATTTTGAATTCAACCACTGGAGTGGTAAATTTTATTCTTTTTATTATAGAATAAAGATAAGATAGAAAAAAATTTAACAATAAATTATTTGTTTAATGAATAATATATATTCAAATGGAAAAATGCAAGTGCTAACAATTAAATAAATAATTATAATAATAATAATAATAAATAAACTAACAAACCGGTTTCCTTCATCTCCAAAATCAAATTCTTATATATTCGTGATTTGTATAAAATGTAATACAATAATATTATCTATATAAATTAGGTAAAATAGGTTTTTTGATTTGTTTATTATTTTTTGCCTATCTAAACCTACCTTATAATTTTCATTTAATTTTACGTAAAAGAGTATTTTTTTTATAATTTTATAATGTACAGTAATATTTACTGAATTTTGAAAGAAATAGTTTTTGTTTATAAGGATCATATAAGTAAACAATATTATCTGTGGGTACACATATGAATACAAAATATATTATTTCGGTTGACTGACACGTATATATACGCATCTAGGGTGTAGCAAAAAATGATGTGATTGACTAGGTATGTAACAAAGTGACGACTTCAGTTCCGTTATTAATGTAACGTTTAAAAAAAAATATAATTAACAATATTATAGTATTGGTTAGGTACCTAAATCAAAAAACAAAATAGGTTTTTAATTGATTAAAATAAAAGTTACTCATCCGTCTGTTCATTCTGTTACACTCTGTATACAATGTACAATGTGACATCATGTTCTATAAGATGTGATAAATCGCGATCGTGAATAATTAATAAATATACAAATTTAACGGCGCGGCTAGAACCATTTGAACAGTTAGGTATAATAAAATCAAAATTTCTCAATAACGTATCATCACGAATACATATCTTGTTTCCGTGGTAGTAGTGCTACGATATTTCTAAACAATATATTATATAGATACTCTACGCAAAGCGGTTTATAACTATAAATTATACAATTTTGGGCTTTGATAATAATATTACATTATACCATCATATAATATAGCGTAATGGATGTTACCGTTACCAAAGTCGTGATCTCTGTGGACCATAATGTGCTTAGCATCGAGTTGGCGTTCAACATACTTCAGAGGAAAGTGTTCGCCGACAATAAATTGAACGTATTTATTTTAACTCTAGACGTGGACAAAGTAAAAGAAACGGCTGAACATATTAAAAATTGTTGTTTCTCCAACCTGAATGGTAGGTACTTATACATATTGCAGATCGTTAAGGTCTTATAAATAATAAAACTTACATTTACTTAAAGACGTTGGTATGTGCCTATAAATAAATAATAGGTATTATTCTTACTAGATTTTATTGACATACGGTATGTCACATGCCTATGACATTTTTGAGAAAAATAGAAAATCGATCTCTATTAGTTCTTAATAATTTAACAGGCTATAATCCATAATACTAACTACTAATCATAATAGAAAAAATATATATTGTATTATACAATTTAGATCGTTTAAAAAGATCTTATAAGTACTATAATATTTAATTATTACTATATAGATATAATATTGCTTAGCAATCAGAAATTTAAATAATTCATATCGATTCGGAGATTCGTCTATCAAGACATTAATAATGATAAATCCGTTTGCAGAATTAATCGTGACCGGAGATTACCACGACGCGTTCCGGAAGGCCGACTATCTCCTGATAATGACCGATTTGAACGTGCCGGATCGGAAAGTTATCGAAAGCGTCCAAAACTTAGACCATGTTTTCAAAAAGGTCAAACCTAACGAGCGCCTATATAATATTGCACTCCGTGACTACGTCTAAAAAAACGTCGCGAATATAATTATAACGCCTAATATAATATAATATAATATGATAAAATGGTAACAGGCTAAATCGTTCGATCGACTGGCCAATCCGGATGCAAGGATCGTCGCGATGGGACCGTGGTCCAACACGTGGTTACAGATTTTCGCTGAAGTCGCGACACGCCTGCAAAAGTGCAACTTTACCGGTTTGTCTAGACATCACGTGAGTAAAGCGTTGGGGCTCATCGCACGAAAACTCGACGTAAGTTGATCGTGTATAATATTATCATGTCATAATGATATATATATATCAGTATATTGTATATATAGTAATATGCAATAATATCAATAACATAATATTGTTATTCTGACTTATTCATATAATTATACCTCCAATGCTGAGGTTTCGTTGTCGACGAGTTGTTTTATAACGTTATATGAACATCACACAATGACACACATACATCGACGATTTCGTTATGAAATTTAGCAACGATTATACGTAAAAAAACAGAGCACGCATAGTTCAAAGATGAATAGTATAAAATCTTTCGAAATAGAAATAACAACACGATTAAATAGGCTCAATAGAATTCCTGTATAGGTACGACGAAACTTATCCATAATGCTTATATCTTTCATACTTTAAATGTTGATTATAATATTATAATTATGTCGTTATAATATAGACTATATAGACCGTATAGTAGTACCCGCTTCGTATTCAACGTAGAATGGAGTGTTTGTTTTCATTGAAAATGAAAATACAAAAAACACTGTCAGTGAGCCATGATTGAGACTCGCTATAGATATAGAAATGAGAATATGACATAACATATCGAAATATTTACTATTTATTTTCTAATTTTATTACCACCAACGCTAACATTTTTCAAAACTAAGGGTTCGTTACAATAATATGCAGCCTAAACACTATTTTCGGGTATATTTACCTATAATCTTGTGGTTATTCACTCAGTTATTGTAGGTACCTACCTATTTATTAATTTATGAAAAAATAAACACAATTTTCTTTGTTGATAACCAATAACCATTATTATATTATAGATGTATAATTTGTGCTTCGTCGTAAATCGTCAAATCAATTACATTTTCATTTTGAATTAATTAATAATTTGTCTTCGTACTAGGTATGTTTTTTTATGGTAATTACTATAAATTCCATAAATTCATTGTTGAAAATATTAACATTTAAAAAAAATGTATAGTGTGATATTATTTATAAATATACTTTTGCATTACGATATTCTAGCCATTATATTTTAATGCTCACTGTATTCACCTTAAAATATATAATAAATTATGTATTCACACGTATTCTTGTGCAACAGTGCGAAGTGCACGAACTGTCAGACGTATACGTATGGGGTAAACATTTCTTGGACATAGCCGACGCCAAAAAAAAAACGAGATTCGAACCGAGAAAATATGAATCGCAATGCACGGTGAAAACGCAGAAAGTTATGGGTCTTTTGACTTCGAATTGGATCAAAAATTGTTTTACGCCACAGTTTGTACGCACCTTGCACCGCTCGTATATTATAATATATTAGAAATTATTATTAAGACTACAGATCATTGACGTGCAAATATTATAATACTTTATAAAAGTTAATTCAATTTTGATTTTATGAACACAAGTGAAATTGATTTCTGGTCAATGTTGATATTACGCGCGCCGTCCATACGCCGAAAAATTAAAATGCATTATAATTATAATATTAAATATCATATTATCTTTGTGGTCTTACTATAATAATAATAGTATTGTTGACACAATTAATTTGTATTTAACACGTTCCGGTATAGCTATATATACCTATACTAAATGTCTAACCGTACATTTTTCACGTTCACGACGACTCGACTTGACACCGACTTTTTGCCAAGTCACCCAGGCCTAATAATAATAATATATTATTATGTGTGCGACGTGTATAGGAAGCAGTACAGACGGTAAGGACCTACAAACATTGTGTTATATCGGCGGTGTGCCATCACATAATCGACTGGTGTCGGGGAACGGGTGACAGGACAGTGTGCATGATGATTGTTGTACATCGACCAGGACACATCAACGACGGCGTTTTCTCGTCATACCCGGTGGTCATCAGCGAGTCCGGAAAAATGTCATTCCGCGTGAGTATGCCTACCTGCAAAACGTTTCGTTTTTGTTTTTATAGTTACGCAAACCTAAGTGCGTAGGTATACGCATAGAATAAAACTAAAAAAAAATGTGTCAGACTTTATAGAATTTTCCTGTGCAGTATACAAGTGCATATTATAAGCGTATTTGCAGAGAAAAGTCGATTGAATTCAACACATCTCGTCCTCTTGTCGTACGAAGTTTTGACCCCCCCCCCCCCCCCCCCACAACACGATATGTTGTGCTTACTCGAGTGTTATGATTAAGCGTCAAGATTAATTATGCAGACTTATATTTTTAGTGATACCTACGTTATTTTTTAGAATTTTTTTAGGGTTAATTATACGCTTTTATAGATAGGGGTAGTTGTTGAAAATTTCATAAGATTATATTCTTAGTTCGATTTTGATTTAATTGGTTTTTCTTTACAATTTTGAAAATAGTTATATTTTTCCAAATATGTAGGTACACATGTCAGCTTAATTGTGTAAGTCACCCAAAACAGCAAAATCCATTGGTACGCGTGTTCGCGTGGAATAGGATATAAATATTCAATGGTAATAAAAATGTTTAAAACTGGCACTCAAACAATATATTTTTACAACACTTCTTTACAGCCATTCCATGTAATTGTAAATATAAATTATTATTTCAATTCGTGTACCATATTTGTTTTCTAATAATCTGATATTAAATTATTGTTGTTTTTTATTTATTATTTACAATGTTTACGACTGAAAGTAGAATGTTTTTACATAGTATACCTATAAAACTATGATAATATACAATATTACGAATATTACTATATAATATTATATAGTAAAGAAAAACAATAAAAAAAACCAATAAAATGTGTTACCTATCGTTTGTTTTAGAACATTGAAACGAATTCACAACAATTTGTAAAATTGTACAGATATCTGGAAACTCGACAAAAAGAAAGGTGCTTTATTCGCAACTACATCAAGTACAAGGGTTGAAAAACTACCTACCGTTAAATACACATAATGTGTAAATATGACCCATATTGTAATCTCGCGTATTGTTCGTTATAATCGTAAAAATATTGTTTGGACTTCGTTCTAAAAACTGTTTTCAATCCTTTGACAGTTTTTTGCAAAATTGTTACTCGACGGTAACTGCCGTAAACTATGTAGCTTAGTCTGGAAATTCGCTCGGAAATCTTTCCAGTACAAAATTCAATAAAAGTAAAATTTCTATTGAAAGGCAATCAACAGGTATGCCACCAATACCTAAGTTCGAAAAAAAGTAACATTAAAAACATCTAAAACAACATCTAAATTCTTTTCCTATCAACGTGTAGATCCACATTTAAATAAATATTATAGCACTGCAGTTTGAGGCGTCAAAATAAGCTCCTTTCTTTTAAAAAACTAAGTAACATAAACGTCGATCTAAAAACGGTTTTAAATCCCTTTGACAGTTAAAACTAACATATTTGAAAATTAATTGTACAAAACTATCACATTTAAACAAAATTAAAAAATATAATATATTTTTATCTATACACACCTAAGCGTTTATTATATAAGTATATTGTATAATATATTATATTATACGGTTATTACCGCGGCGTGGCCTCCTGGAAGTTGCAACTGCAACCCTGGTATTACAACCTACACAGTTAAGTCCACCACTGAGTAGTCGTCGCACAACTTAATAAGTATAGGTTACACATGATACATTTCATTTAAAATATTATACAAAATATAATATACATACGATACACAACCCAATCGTAAATAGAGAATCTTATACATTAAATCAATATTATTTTTATAATACTTAATGCATTTCAATTAACTCAATAGTGTGTACCCTATTATAATATGTTATCGTTATATTTTATAATAATAAATTATTTATTATTCATTCATAATTATATTGATATTAAACTCGGTTTAATGTTTTATTAAAACTTATAAAAAAAATTAGTATCATTAAAATACGTGTAGTTTAAAAATATTTATTATTATAGAATGATCGCAATAGATTCAATTCATTGTTCGTTTCAGTGGTGGTCAAACATTGGGTGGAGAGACGGGGAGTGATGAGGGGGATTGATCCCTCCTTGACCTTTTTTTCAATGTTTAAGAGCTGATAACCATAACGGGATTGGTAAATTGGGTCCAAAATTACCTTTTCTTCGGGTCCCGAGAATAAAAGGGCAGTAGGTAAGTTAAGTCATGGAAAAAAGGTAAGTCCGTTCATCTCATTTTTTAATATCTCAAAATCTTTATTTTAGGCAGATGTTATAATTATGGTATAAATGAAGACAACGGCCAATTTACCTAATTGAGATTCCATTGTTAAAGACGAAAAATATAATACATTTAAAAAGGAATTTATTTCACCAAATACATTTTTTATAATAATTTAATGTACCTAATAAGTAATAACTAAAAGTAATTTTAATACATACAATTATCTTAAAATCAATGACGTAATATGAACACCAAAGTTTTGAAAATGAGGCATAATAGGTATATATTAGGTAATCCATGCAATAATTCAATATTCGCAATAATAATTATTTATTCCACTTACAAAAAATACTGACACATTATGCTTATAGGTAGGTATATATAATATTATAATATATAGCATAAGTGCGTGCATAAAAGAGCGAAATTGTACAATTAATGATAATACATATATATAAATATATAATACACATTGTAGTATAGGTATTGAAAAATGAAGTTGATGAATTCAAGTAAAAAAAATTTTCATAAAATTACACAACTTTGAGTAAAAGTGAAATACCTACATCGTAAGTAAGTGAGACATGTATTACAATAGGTTCATATTACAAATATATTTTGTTTGTTAAATGCAGTTATAATTACCATTTAGGACACAGCAGAGATTAGAATTGCCTACAAGAAGAGTAGGAACAGTCCGTAGACTACTGTCATCAATAATGCCACCAAAAAAGACATTAATGTGTAGTGAATCATGAACAGTCTGAAAACATAAATCGGAAAATAATTAATAATCTGAAAATACTATCGATGAAATGTAACGACCAATTATGTCTGTCGGACAGTGAATATTATACTGACTTTTTATTTCGTTTTAACGCTACCGGCACCGTTTCCATTGGATCTTTTACGATGTACAGTCGAATGCCCACCACGTGTTTTTTGAAATACTCGTTCCAGTCTAATTTATTCATGTCGAACTTAAATAGGGACTGGTCCAGTTTGGACAGTTTTTTTATCAGCGACTTCGTGTTGTTGTCGTGGAACGTCCACGACTGTAGGGCGAAGTACGCTATGACTTCGATGAATTTGTGAATTTTCTTGTATCCGTCTATTAATCTAGAAATTATTTTGCATCATATATCGATATATTATGTTATCATATTTTCGTCGTCGTGTACTTGGTACTTACTGTGGCTTTCTTCCCGTAAGTTTCGCTAAGGAATCGATAATGTACGCGGGTAAGGTGTGGAGGAGAAAACATAAAATTGTAAATTCGTAATGATTTTTAGTAAGCCTCAACATAAATGGCCAGAGCTATAATATATAAAAACGAAAAAAAACGAATGATTATGGTTCGCTCAGGTATAAAGTCCGTCCAAGACAATAAATTAATAACCATTTTTTAATTCAACTTAATATTACGTTGGGTATTATTTGAGTAAAAACGTCTTCGAAGCACTCACCGCTTTTACAGATGGAATATGACATCCATATTTTTTGTTGAACACTGAAAATTCTCCCCATGTTAATGGGTTAGACCTCGAAGAAACGACATTGTAAATTGGTGGCACGAATTGTTCCTTATTCAAACCGTCTGCTTCAACTTCACAATTGGAGTTTTTATGCTCTTTCCTAAAATGTTTAATTGTATGTTTTAATTTACTTTTACATGTCATACCAATACGGCACTACTAAGGTTATGTATCAAAACATCTAAAACGAAAATCTACAATATAATTAATTATTACTGAACTCGTAAAGTAATAGTGTGATAATACGATTGCAGCGGTCAAACGTGGTGTATTTAAAACCATAACCGGCATTTGTCATTTATTTTAAAAAAATTGAATATTATTGCTTACCTAATTAATAAATCACTTTTTTTCTTATAATAATAATACCTGCAGCTATGTCAAAAATTAATAAAATTATACGAACTTTCATCGATTATCGACTTGCGTGTTTATTTTTAGCACTGCGCAAACCCGTAGAAATTATGATAGTTTTATACTTTTTTTGGCTATCGTTTACGAAAAACATTATATTCGCGTAATTGAGAAGAATATAAACGCCCCTGCCCAATTTAATGTATCTATGTTAAGGTTAGGGTCCCTCGACCCTATTTTTTGAGAACAGATTTTTCCACTGACTTCATAGACGCATTATCATCACATGGGTTATGGCCTATGGGTCAACAATCAATCGATCTTTAGATGATCATAATATAAAACATAACTATTGATTATACCAATATCGGTTGATCACGCGCGTAAAATTAAACACATTTTACGCGTTATGTACAAAGTAAAGTACTTATCATTGAAGAAAAAAATACGATTTCCAATGAAGAAATAATAAAAGAATAATATTATTGTGCTGCATGTAATGATATAAATAATTTACCTAAATAAATAGTGGCGAACATGACCAGATACCTAAAATTATTAAGTATCTAGCTCACTTGTTAAAATGGGTCGGCGTCCAGTGTCTTCTGTTTGTATGGTTATGGGGAGGAGGGTTAGTCGTTGACAGGAGAAAATATTCGAATTCCTTATAAATTACACAATAACACGACGATAGCCGAATTCGGTGCCACATGAACGCGAAATCATAAGAATATATTATCATATCTCCCGTTTAGGTACTATAATTTTTTTTAAATATAGCTATTCACCAAGTGAAGGTAAAGAGATTGGTCTGAAGATAAACGAGTCAAAAACAAAGTATATGATACTTTCAAGACGAAATCAAAATACTAATTATTTAAAAGTTGATGAATACAAATTTGAAAGGGTACAGAGTTTCAAGTACCTAGGCGTAGAGATCAATAAAAATGCTAATAGCCACGAAGAAGTTAAAAAACGACTTATGGCAGGAAATAGATGCTACTATAATCTAATGCCACTGTTTAAATCAAGATATCTATCAATAAAGTCTAAATTAATAACGTTATACAAAGTCTTAGTCAAGCCAATTATTGCTCTATATGCATGCGGTACATGGGCCACGACAAAATCGGATAAAGGAAAGTTAGGAGTGTTTGAAAGAAAGATATAATATTATATCGAAAATTGTATTTATATTATAAAGGACAATTTTCGGTCCAAAGAGAAATAACGATAGAGAGTATGAAATGAGAAACAACAAATAATTGGATAATCTTTATAAGGAACCTACCATTATTGGGTCCCTGAAGAGCACGAGGATAAGTTGGGTGGGACATGTATGGAGATCAGAAGGAAAGATTGGATTATTAACTAATTGGAAACCCAACACTAAGAGATCTCGAGGACGTCCTAGACAAATATGGGTGGATAGAGTACAAGAAGACTTGAAACTTCTAAACGTAAAGAACGCAGAAGAATGTGCAAAAGATAGAAAGGGATGGAGACAATATTTTGTTGCGGCTATGGGCCTTAAAGGGCTGTGAAAGTCCAAAAAAAAAAGTTATTCACCATTGGTTGTGGATGTCCCAGGCAGAGGCCACAACGGCGTTGCTGACGAATTCTCCGGGCACGATGTCAGCTATTAGGTCGGGATCGGCTAACAGGCACCTCATGAGTCCAACGGCGGTGGCCGCGACGACTCCTGTCGGTCCGTAGATGTTGTTGATCCACCCGGGGACCGGTTCGCTGTCGGTTGCCACTACTACGATTCAAAATAAATTTACCAAAAACGTATTATTCCTTCGTAATATCGACAACGGCGACGATCCACAACTAGTAACAGTATTGCAACCAGAAAGGTTTTGGTGGGGGGGGAAAGGACCTTAATATAACAATCCGAGGTTACTAGATTGAAATATGTCGGGTTACCTTTAAAAGGTTACACACTGTATTTGTATTTTAAACTTATATTCTGGTGGTTGTTTTAACAATTATTATTGTTATTATATAGGTAATCACTATTCAACAATATTTAACAAAATGGTTTATTGTATTTAATTTACCACTTGACAAGAGTACTCAAATTCGGTTAAAAAGGTTTCAGGCCGGTTGCGCTACTGCACTATAATGCTATAATATTATATATGTTCAACATATTTATATACAGTGTATACTCACTCATCGACGGCCTTACCACTCCAATGGGTAACCCTTTGCCGTGTGTTGTGATTTCGCCTTCGGCAATTGCTTTTGTCATTGCATATGTGTTTGGCCAATCATTCAGCATTCTATATGAATAAAAACATACGGTAAAACAGTTGTGTTCATTTATTTTGGAAACAATTTTTCAACCGTTTATGAATTTTACTCATAAAGTGCGACCACTCTTAAGAGGACGTCAGCGCACTATTCGTTTTCTCTCTCTGGCCCACGCGCAACATTGACAAAACGCATTTACGCAAAATCATTTTTTCTATGCGTTTAATTAATCTTACAGTAAAGTCACCTATTACAAAAAAGATAGAGAATAATATTTTTGAGGGAATGACATATCGATTTGTCTATATATTAAATTATGTTTAAAT
>NC_042494.1:165573988-165574768 GCF_005508785.2 Acyrthosiphon pisum | reverse complement strand
ATTTTAAGTAGACTTGATGACAAATTCAAATCTGTTTTCATAATTCTTATCGCTTCATTAGATCAATCGGTATGTTTGGCAAAAAACACGTCTAAAATACTATGTCACGCGTGTGTTAGACGAAAACAGAAAATCACGATATCGAATCCCCTTAATCCTAATTGAATATTATATACTTTTTGTGTGTTATTCATGACATTTTGATATGATCTTCAAGGCTGCAGTTGGAACAAAATTTTCGGGAGTGGTTTAAAACTAAATTATATATTTTCATATTATAAAAACCAACTAAAAAAGAAATGTATCTATTATAATAATTATCTAAATAATAGGTTTTTATGGAATTCCTACATGTGTGATAAAATGTGTATCTTAAAATAAATTTTTTATAGTATAAAGTCTAAGTAGCACCTAATCTTTTTTTTGCGAAACAATCGATCACATCATTTAAATTTGTCTATGTACCTACACTACTACACTCAAAATAGCTAGACGTGTAAAGGCCCTGTCACAATGTCACACACGCATCCGATCTGTCACACCCATCCGTGTATTAGGAAATACGAACTTATTTTTTTTCAATGCATATTTTATTCATACTCATCCGATCTGAATCCAGTCTGAGCTTTCCGAAATCACTCCGATGTACTTGGTCTGACGAGTTTCGTTAAAAGTTTTATTTAATTTTTTCATGGTAGAAAATATACCTACGTTCTGGTGATGATGCCATAACTGGTAATGTAGGTAGCTCATAGTTTCAAAAGAAAATATATAATTGGA
>NC_042494.1:165572645-165573888 GCF_005508785.2 Acyrthosiphon pisum | reverse complement strand
AAACAGAAAATTGTATCGAATATATTATAAAAATTATAAGGTCATAACACGTTATAAAGGAGTTCGAAGAGACAAACAAAACGGTGAACTTTTATTGAAGACGACGTTGTTTTTGAAATAAAAAAAGGTGGGTAAGTGGATGTCGCTCTGTTGTACAGCAGGTTACAAGTGGGACACTGTATAATGGATAGAATTAAATTTGAATTCGATAATATAATATCGTTGTATAAGAAAAACGATTCTGAGCGGAGACGGTTTGTCAGTCTAGGTATTAGACATACTTATTATAGGTATACTTATCAGCTATAGTATTAAAAAAAAATTGACCTATAAATTATAATAGGTATCAATAATAAATTCCAAATTAATCATATCACAATATCCATCAGGTAACGCGTTATACATCAACAACAAACCGTGTTACTATCATAGATATATAATAGTATACTTAAGAAGTTTCAAGTATCCACAAATAATATTATACAATCATTACAATCACAACAAAATAACTAAAATAGTTATTCCAGGTTTTTTAATATGTGATTTCGTCCAAATTTGAATTTAAATTACTATAAAAATAATCAGGGCTTATGAATTTCTTAGAATTTTTGGTAACAGAATTAAATATTTACGAGGAATCTTGTTTTAAATTTTCAAGCCTTAGATATAAAAGTTGAACATTTTATAAATTATTAACTAAAAAATAATTATTCAATTTTAAATTTGATAAATTTTGTCAAAATTCGATCTTTAAATGCTTATAAAAAAAAATTGTGCCTATGTATTTTTAATATTTTTCAACGCTATTGTAACAATGTATCAGGAGCCTTGTATTAATTTTTTACAGTTTTTGGCCCAATAGATAAAACTTTATTGATATTTATAGAAAAAAAAACTAAAAAAATTGAAAACTTACAATGTCCGTAAACAGCTCAAAAAGAGTCAAATTATTTTCAAAATTTTATCGTATATATAAAATGCTAATATAAACACTCAGTGAAATTTTCAAGTTTCTACAGTCATTCGTTTTTTAATTACAACAAAATAAGAAAATCGTTAATTTGAGTTTCTTATAGATATTTTTTTTTTGATAAAGGTAGATTATCCTATAAGGAATCTTGTATTACACTTTAAAATCTTAGTTCTAAAAAGAAAAATTTTTACGAATTATAAACACAAAATAATTAGGTAATTTTCGTGATTTTTCCATATTTTGTCAATTTTTGAACTTTAAATGCTAATA
>NC_042494.1:165572332-165572545 GCF_005508785.2 Acyrthosiphon pisum | reverse complement strand
AAAAATTCATAATTTAAAATTTAAATGTAATCTTTACTGTTGATAAATCGTTCGTTACTTTTATATTATATGTATAGACAGTGCCGTATTTACGGGGAGATCCATGGGGACTCCACAACCGCAAAACCGCACAAGGTGCTCATCAAATTTTCGTTCGGCAAAACAAATGTTGTGTACTTTACTTAAGCGTATGAGTAAATTGACCTCTTATCA
>NC_042494.1:165550561-165572232 GCF_005508785.2 Acyrthosiphon pisum | reverse complement strand
AATAATACAAATCAACAAACATGCCCGATTAATCAATAGCAACCGATATATTATACACCGGTGGATTTTCATAAAATTTGTCTTTCATATAAACCTTCTCCGTGAAATACATTTTCGTTTAAAAATAAAATCAAGAAGATCTGATAAGTAGTTCCAGAGTTTAGTCTGTACAAAAATGTTCATTTCACATTTGTATAGTAAGATATCTTCTTATATAAATAAAAATCTCGTGTCACGTGGTTGTATATTTAAAAAGTAAAGCAAATTAGTTTTTATTTTTTTTTATTATTATTATTATAATAGCTTAAAAAACCCATGGCAACCATTTATAAACAAAAATGTCCAGGAAATCTCAAAATTCCCGTTTGAGCACCTCCCGGGGTTCGGTCCTCTCCCTTTTTAAATTAGCCTATCTTTTTAGTTGGACCAAATTACAATCAGTGTAAAATATTTCATCAAGATCGGTCCAGTAGTTTCGGAGTTTCAGAGACACGAGATTTTTATATATTATATAAGATATATTCTATAGTTACACTGCTGTTCATAATATAACAACTACAGTAGCAGTACGTTCGAAATCGTATATTATTGGTTTACATGATCGAAAGTTTCAAGGTTCGACGTCCAGAAATTTAAAATTACATGACATATTGACATCGTACTACAGCCTACCGCTGCTATTTATAGCAGCGCACGGCAAAAAAAATAACTTAGATTCACCAAACATACAAGCTCACCCCTTCCCCTCCAATCATAATTTAATAAATCACTAGATATTCAAATTCTGATTTTTGGACTTTTTAAGTTTATACTCAAATACTGTTATTTTATACTATTATTTTCAAATAATATAGATCTGTTATACTATTCAATAATGTGTAATGTGTGTATTGGGGCAACCTTTCAAATTGCAAATAAAAACAATATATAAAACATCGTTAGAAATATGATGACCGTCTCCACTCAGAATCGTTCTTTGTACACAACTGTTTATATTTTGTTGGGTAAGTTCAGGTAAAAATTTTTTTTTTTTAGTGTTAAGAAGATATCCCGGCCCATTTTACTTAAGACGGCGTGGTGGGTTATCTGGGAGTGTAAGGGAGGTGAGGTTTAAAATTAGAGAATTAGATTGATTGAATGCCTTTTTGTGAAATTGTGGGAAGCTAGTCAATAAATGGTAGAGATTTTGAAGTCAGAGTGTAGGGAGAGATTGCTGACTTACCAGGGGAGTAAAATGATAAAAGTTAATTTATTAAAATGTTATAAATTTGTAAAAATTGTCAAAGTTTAAATAGTTTAATAAGTATTATATTAAGTATAACATCTATTTTATATCTGAAGTAAAAGCATTATTTGGAACTATTATCTTTAGTATTTTATAAAGTTTAATAACTCAGAAACTATAGGTAGGTACCTACTCATATGAATTATTAGGTGCACTTCCGATGCATCAACATTTTTAAAATACCCATATGCTTAACATAAGTAGAAAAACAAAATGTAGTAAAACAAACTGTAGTAATGATGGTAGTTATTGGAAAAAAAAAATTGAAAATAGCTTATATCACCAAAGAATACTCCTCAAATGTTATAAAAAAATCGAATTATAATGTATAACTACGCCGCCTCAATTACCACTGAAACACAACCCAATAGTGCATACAAATATAGATATAAAATAAAAGGGAACAATTGCATCAAATCGCATAGCCTGTGTAAATTTAATTTACTACGCATTAAGAAATGAATAGAGATTATTTTGTTCAAATCATCATAAATCTTTTGTATTAAATATTTATTTATTTATTCAAATTGTAGTGAATATTATAAATACAAATTAAAAAATTAACCGCTCTGTTGTACTGTTGTTATTATATGAGTCGAGTGTTTCTCGTCAATGACTAATGAGTAGGCACTGTGTTAGATTTGAATTTAATGATAAATCATTATAAACGATAAAAAACGGTTCTGAGTAAAAACATTCTAAAATGTTGGTTACCAAGGTTAACAAATAGTTAATTTAACAATAACATTAACACTTTAACAAATATTCGTATTTTTAGTTTTTCCCAAATATTTTAAAAAGTACCTACTGAAAATTTTCAATTTCTTCCTCCTAAAAAGTAAAAGTACCAACCATATCAAAATTTTACAAGAAACCTCTATTGAAGTTGATATCGGATCATTTTTTCCAGGGATAGAAACGTTTTTAAAACGTTTTTAATTTTTTAATTTTCGTTTTTGTTTATTGATTTAAAAAATATCGTTTTTGATTAACGTTTTTAAAAACGTTATTTTCCTATTGTTTCCAAATAACGTTTTTGATAATATTGTTTTTATTTTTTTATAATAGTAACGTGCAATATAGAAATTCACTTAAAAGTTAAAAATTAAAATTAATTATTCTTAATATTTAAATTTTAAATCAAAATTATAATTTATATATAAATTAAAAATTAAAAATTTCTAATTTCAAATTAAAATGTTTTTACATTTTGAAACTGCATTATTGGTAAATTAAAAAGTAAAGACTTAAGTGAAATTTTTTTTTTCGTGGTATAAATATTATAATGTATAATACTATAATTTGTTTTCGTTTTCGTTTTTGATTTCGTTATTAAATTTTTTTTCGGTTTTTTGGATTTTTTGTTATCGTTTTTCAGTTGTTTTTGGTTTTTGTTCTATTAATTGTTTTCGTTTTTTGTTTTTTTCCGTTTAATAACGTTTTTCAAAAACGTTTTCCATCCCTGATTTTTTCCATTAGTAAAAGTCACTCCAGACTAAAAAAAACCCACACGCCGTTGTAAAATCAATACATTTGCTCAGCTCAGAATCTAAAAAAATATATTTAATTAGTGTTAAATTATTTCTTTAATAAAATATACATATACCAACTTGTTTTACGTCGATGATTAAAAGTAAACTATATTTATATAGTTTTATATCGTGGACTGTGGAGAAGTCGATCGTAAGAAGTAATATAGAGTAAATAATCGATGTAGTGAGATATAGACTAGGTATAATATTACAAACCAATAATATTTGAAAATTTGATAAACGTTATAAGTATTTATTAAGAAAATGAATGGGTGCAGCGGTAATAGGCTATCGCGGTAATCGGTAACATAAAAATACGAGTGTGGTTTTGTCCCGCATGCGTTTTTCGATGATTTGTATACGACAATTGGTGACGCCTTGAAAAATATTGTCCTCGTAAAGACTTCGCTTAAAAATGTACAAATCAGAATTTGGACAGAACTTGCATTTTCAAAAGTGCACGGATAAACCCCTACCCACCGCGGTACGGTTAGACCATTTTCGACGAATCATCCTGTATACATACGGACCATCCGGTCTTCGAAGGTTTAATACTTTGAAAAACGTAACTTTTTTTCGATACAATATAAACGGCGGCCTATACATTGAGGCCCAATACCGGTTATTAGAACCTGTATAATTTGCGATTCCTCGGGTATGAGTATAATATGATGGGATGTGCGTTTCACCTGTGTCACGGGGAATTTCCCCTGTTTCGCGTGTGACCTAGACCGTCAAATGGTAGGTATTTAATTGTATCGTCGGCGTGGTGTTGATGCGGATAGTCAGTTCCAACAGAGCGACCGGACTGTGCACGGGCGGCTGCAGACCTCACGATTTCGAACGATTGTCTTTCGATTTATTTATATTTTTCACTCGAATGTTGTACTTTTGTCTGTTGCTTGGATAGATTATTGTCACGATTTTTTTCCCGAGCAAACACCAAACAGTATATTATTTAGTCCTGTATTAAACAATATTATAATATAATATAACGAACAGAATAACGTTGCAAATCACGAGAGTCTAAGCACCAAACCGTAGAGGTCCCGAACACAATTATAGAACGAGGATTGTACAGGTAATTCATATTTTAAACGTCTTCATCATATTATGACACGATTGTTGTGAGAATAATTTGAACAGTCGTAGAAATTTAATTTATAAAACATTTCGGTATTATTCTTCAATCTATTTTGTATGATAATAATTTCTTGTTTTGGTTTGTTTTTTTATTATTTTAATTCGACTCGTTTTGAAATATCTCATCAAATAATAAATATAAATTATTATGTACTTATTGATTGTGGCAGATAATTTTATTGTATGCACAGCACAATATTTTATTTAAACTAAACTTAGTTATACGTTTTAAAATGTACCTACTTTTAAAAATAAGATATTGGGTGCCTACAATATTAATATAACTCGTTTATATTACCATATTATTATAATATAAAAATAGTGATATCAATAATTTTCATTTTTTTATTTAATAAAATAATAACAACAACCTTTTTTCTATTCATATCTTAATAAACAAATAAGATAATAATTCAATTTCTACAGATTATTACTTTTAATGTTACATTTGTATTCAAAGGTATACGGTTAAATACAATAATAATAACAAGTGTAATTATTTTAAAACAGTTTTACCTCAGTCTATAAGTTTTTAACGTTTTGATTTATTTTTTAGTATACCTTCAATTTGACAAATAGATAGTTTTAGGGCCCAAAGTGTACCTTGATTTCATTCAGCGTCAGAAAAATGTATGAATCTTTGTACTTACTATTTACCTTATTATATGACTCATGAACGTACCCATGTGTAAAAAACGATTTAACCAAGTCGAATAGTTGTTTTTCTTTTAAATGTACGTGCTCATTATTTAATTAAAATCGTTTATTTATTGTGGCTGAAATAATATTATAAATAATATTATAGTCTTTATATGGTATTAAGTATTCGATTCGTATTAAGTTAACTAAAAGTAATCGTTAAATTACCTTCGTGCATATTTACGCAAATAGTAAAATCTCAAAAATCTCATAATACTGTGCCTATCAGACGCCACTACTCCAGACCTACAATCGATCATTTTATTATATAAGCATATGAGTAATGTCATTGTAATTTTAAATTATAATAGGCACCCTAAGTCGTACTTCTGCTAACTTACTAAACGAATTATATTATTGTTCTATGGTCAAAGGTCTTGACATACATAACTTGTTATACATTAATTTTGTCGTTTGACGAGATGGATTTGTAATTTGTATCACACTTTTACATACCTACGTATGATTGATATAATTAAAGAGAAATACTTGAATAATTATATTATGTAACTACCTATTAACCTTTTACTATAATAGGTACATCGTACATCGTTTTAAAAATAACATCTAATAATATGACCGTAGAAACAATCTAACTTTTTTGAAGTTTCCCTTAAATCGTGTGCCTGATAAATATATATATATATATCTATTGGCTATTATAGCAACTGCTGAAATTAATGAACTTTAACTATTTCTATTATTTATACCAATAGGTACGCAATACATCTCGGTATATGATTATTTTCAGATATATTCATAATAATATAATCATCGTATCATATTTTTGTATAGGTGTAAAATTCTGAAAATATGTTTATAACATATTATGGTTTACCAACACCTAGACGTGTTCATATATTGTGATTTATAAATTATAGATATAAATACTAACGGTCCATTGGCCGCTGTCAATAATAAATTACATTTTATTTCGCTATTAAAATTGTAATTCCTTCTTTGATTCTGCCAACGCACTACGCGTGTATAAGAGCGTGTAATAGGTCTGGCAAGGTTTCGATATGTATAACTTATGATTTATGGGAGGTGCCTATTAATGTGAGGAATATTGCTGTATACAACTATGGTCTGGAATTTGCATTAGCAGCTACATTATTGGAAGAATGTTTTAAAGATTATAAAAAGTAATACCTAAAGGGCTGTATTATGAGAACAAAATCTGCAGACTATAAACTAAGAAATTTATCCGCGATATTTACGGACTATAGTTGTATATTTATACCACGATTGGTATATATATTATATAATATATGAGATAAATACGACGCCTCATACAGTCACGCCTATTTAAATATTAAGCTATAAGGTCAATATTCAAAATATCTTACGAAAAATAAAAATCAAATAATAAATTATATATATATTATTGTAGGAAATACGTCAACAAAATTACATTGCTTTCAAATTAAATTCCTTATTGTGTCACGTGTTACATTTTTCGTATTAATTATCTTATTCCTCTTTCTCGATTTGTTTAGCTGCAGTTGCTTAATCGTCAACAATAGGTAATATAACAAAAATATTAATAATGATGCTGTAAGTTGTAACAACATTAATAATAATCTATACATATTTAATTTTCCTACGAATTTATAGCATAATATTATTTATCCACGTGTTGTTCGATAAAATTATTATAATTGATAATTTCATCATCATGCTAATTTTTTTTATTTGAAAAAATATTGAAATTGTATAATTTATAAATTTTTAATATAATATATTAATATCAGTATAAGTTAAATACTTTTATGTTTAATAATTGAATTATTATTAATTGAATGCCCATCAACATGCCTTTCTACATGTCTATACATGATTACTATATTGTATAATATCAATTTTTTGTCCTCCTCGGATCTCCATTCTTTTTATTTTCCTATTAATTGTTCTACACGTTACTTGAAAAATAATTTTTTGTACACAATGATACAATTATTGGTGAATGAGGTACCATCATTTCTTATTTGATTTATGATTATTAAACAGTTGTCACCGTTGCCTACTATTATATTTAAATTATTTTACTGACATACTTAAATTTTTGATTGTTTGTTATTACTTACCTATAACGTGTATTTGAATTGGTGTAAATCCGATTTTATTTTATTTGAAAATATATTATTATAAATTATAATAATATTCATTGTGAAATGTGCTGATACTTGTTTATGTTATTGTATTATTATTTATTATTATTTGTATATGTTAGTAATTGGGTAATATCTTAATTCGGTTTTCGGTTATATCGTCGCTTTAGTAGGTACTTAATTACATCCAAATATCCAATCTCATTATCTGTGATAGTAAATTATAATTTATAATAAATTGTCTATAAAAATCTACTAAATAATAGTGTATACACTTTCATGTTTCAAATGTTTACAATGACAATTATGTAGTCGTAATGTGTTCGTATTAAAGCGTTATTATTAATAATTAATAATAATAGATACACATGCACACGGCTGCTAGGTCATCGCGTTTTTATACGAATTAACGTAATAATTATGATAATCTTATATGATAGATATTTATTAACAATTAACACACGAACACAAAAAGCCAAGCATTGATACAACAACTAATTTCCATTACACCTATATAATGGTAGGTATAGGTAGGTATAGATACCTTATGACTTATGCCTATAATATGTTATATTATAAGGACGCGATGATAATTTTTTTATTATTTCACTATGCGCTTCATTAATTTACTGATTAACATAGTAGAAAATACGTATTTGGTCAGTTTGGAAAGTCGTGCATAGTTACAGGCATTAAACTATATATCCAAGGATATATGCACCTTAATATACATTACAATTCACTACTACAACAACAACATATTATTGTTCATTATTGGTAACTCGTATATATTATTATTTTCACATTTTGTATTGTTTTAACGTTTCAGGATGCCTGCCGACATTGCAGTCATGGATAAGCTCGACTCGAAAACCCGGAGCACAGCTCATGACCTTTCGGAAATTCAGTCGTTTTACAATGGTACGACCGTATTTTTGACTGGCGCCACTGGATTTGTGGGCAATTTAATACTGGAAAAACTAATCAGGTAACAGCTATTCATTTCAACATAATAATTATATTACATTACGCGATAAGCCATTGTTTAATCGCATTTAAATTGCTTATTGTTAATGACGTGCATATTTTGGGAGTAGCAACACGATATTTGTTACATATTATATTTAGACACACAATTATGATATAACTATATATATAATGTATAGTACCATAGTAATTAATAACATATTATTACGTGTACGTTTAATATATACATGATTAAAATTAAGAATTCCTAGCCATGTACCTACCTATAGATTTAAATAAATTTGCATAAATTCTTCTAAAATATAAAAATTATAATTTTTTTTTTGGTTCGGTTATCACTAGGAAATTCAAAAAATATTGCGATACTTCCTTAAGTTTAACAATTTATAAAAAAAACCTCAAGAGCCTCCATGTTTCATCGATTGACTATAATTGGTTGGACTTGATTGGTTGTAAAATACCACCTATAGTAAATCCGATGAAATATGACAATGTTAAATGAACTGCAAAAATATGTCCACAAATAATTGACTAATTTTATGTAGAATGATTGTACATTCTACCTATACCACGTACACTATTGATATTTAGCCACGATTAGAATTTTGGTCTAAATAATTGTATGTACGAAATAATAACCTTACGCGTAATATTGTGTTGCACACACCAAACGTTGAAATTCGAAACTATTTTGTGGAACTTTATTTATACTGTATTCGATGCACTGATCAGTGGCGTACCTACATCACGTAGTAGGTACCTACATTATATATGCATTATGAATTATTTAAAAATATTATTTATAGCCAAAACGGTGGACGAAAACAATATTGTTAGTAGTAACATATGTTACTTCAGTATCTACTCCACAATTATATGGTATATTATAAATTAAAATTCATACTTAAGATTTAAATATATTCCAATGATCGTATATTATAATAGTTTATCACGTCATCAGAATACTTGAGTGCTTATATAGGTAGCTGTATACACAGTTTATTATGATTTATGATTAATAACAAAACACTGGAAACAAAGCGCGTATTTAATAATATAATGTGTAGGACGTAGGTACACGCAGAATATCTAATAAGTTTGCGTAAACTAAGTTGGTTTTTCACTTTATTTTTATATACATTTTACTTCAAAATTTGTGATTTACTTCTCAGTCAGATTCATCTGATCACGCGTATACTATAATGATTTGATATACCAAGGTCCTGTAAAAAGTTCTTCTATAAAAGTAAATACATAATATACTGCCATATATTGACTAAATTATATCAAATTTTATTTTGTTTATATATATAACGATTTATAATACATTAGCATGTCGACATGCTTTGGATATTTATTACATTGTGTATAATGTAATACACAATGACCTAATGACATTCCATTATACATTTTTGTTTTATACAATTTAACAAAAATTGCAATACATTATATTAACACCTCTAATGTTTTAATAATATATTTGTTCGTTCAAAAATTCCAATATTGAAAAATAAAAATATTTAAATACCTATCTATGTGATTGAAAATCACTTTTACATTTTGACCGACTTAATATTTGAAAACACTTACATTTTGGTTCTTAATAATGACTCTTGATGTAGTATATTAAGACAATATATATATTATATATAAGAGTAAGTTAATAAAAATTGTTTTGTTTTTTATTTCAGAACTTGTTCTGGAGTTAAAAAAATTTATGTCTTGATCAGAGAGAAAAAAGGTAAAACTACAGAAGAAAGGTTTAAAGAGCTCTTCGATGACCCAGTGAGTACATATTTTCATTTATTTGTTTACATTTAGATAACAGTTTTATAAATTTAACTATTATTAACTACTATAAACAGATAATAATTTACGATTGGTTTTGAATGCATAATTTTACGGCTAAATTATGTTACATTAATAAATGTTTTATATTTTCAACATTTGAATATATCATGTTAATCAAATTTGATTGTCTTGTTTTACTGGATCGAAATTATGAACATAATTATCAAATTAAAATTCAAACTGTTTGTCTAATATTATTTAAAATTTAAATTACCAAACATAAATACTAAAATTTATATTAAACTTATGAACTTTCAATTTTAAATTACAATTTTTAACTCAATATTATAAAAACATCCGGTTTATTGGTTTATTTTTTAACATAATATATTTTACTCGTTTATGAATACAAAAAAACAATACATGCAAATGGATTTTGACTATTTTGATCATATTTATGTTGTTTCTATTTGAATTAAATGTGTGTATAAAAAGTGGCATGCAAGAGAACAATAATATTTATAAATAACGAGTATCAAATAAAAACATATAAAACGAACTGCAAAAAAGATATGCTATCTGAATGTAAAAAATATAATAGAAAAAAATGTTACTGACCTCTAAAAAAGATAATTAATACTATATGAAACTAAAATATGTAATGTATTAATATTCATAAAATTAATTATATAGTTAAAAAACATATATTTAGAAAAAACTGTTTATCCGAATAATACAATTTATTATTTAGTAAAAATGTATAGGGTATAATGAGTAAAATTTAAATATTTAATAAAAAACAATTTGACTATACATTTTTATTTTAACTTGCGCATGTATATAATTGGTGTACATATTTTTACCTAATCGTAGGAATATTCTACGCATGTTTGTTCATTTGTTTAAATTATTAATTTTCCTTTTTCTAATCGTATCTAAAAAAAGTGTAATAACGATTTATTAAAAGTAAATATAGCAATACAATCAACGTAAAATCACTATGGTATCAATATCAAAAACCGTGGCCAATCTTTGCTATGTAGTCAAAGAATAATAAAAATGAATAGTAAAAAATAATTAGATACCGTATATATATTTTTAAATTTATATTCAGTTAGGTAAAACGTGAGTTGTACGATTTATGATTTCAGGTATTTGAATTAATGAAAAAAGAACAACCAAACTATTTGGAAAAGATCACAGCGGTAATCGGTGATTGTTGTTTACCAAATTTAGGCATACAAGAGCAATATAGGACCATTATGAAAAATGAAGTAATAACACTCAACAATAATTAATATAATAATCATTAGATTTTTGTTTTATCCTGACACTTTTTATTTTTGAAACAAAGGTTAACATTGTTATACACTCTGCTGCTACCGTAAGATTTGATGAACATTTAAGAAAAGCGGTTAACATCAATATAATCGCCTTGCAGGATATGCTGAAAATGAGCCAAGGAATGAGAGACTTAAAGGTAGGTAATGCGCATTAGTATACGCGTCTATTGTTCTATATATTTTTTTTAAATTAAATCATTCATAATAAAATTAATAATAATAATGCAATACTACCAAATTAAATAGTTATTTGTTTTTATTTTCGTTTTGTTTATAATAACTGTGTCCTTTTAGGCTTTCGTTCATATTTCAACAGCTTATTCGAATTGCGCCGGTAGAAAAGTTGTGGATGAGATGTTCTATAAGCCACCAATATCTGGAGACAATTTATTTCAGCTCGTGAACAGTCTTGACGATGACTACATCGATAAAATTACTCCTTCGTAAGTACCTATGGTGCACACTGCACCTGTATGATCTGTACTCGTGGTTAATAGATAAAGCAAATGCCACGACTCAATTGAAATTAATTTACATGAATGGTATACAACAAATAAATTTCGTAAATGTTAAGAGTTAATTGACCTCAATATAATGGCTCCTATATTGTTTAAGACTTTAAGAGTAAATTTCATCGACGGTTGAAAAATTGTTTAACAAATAAATAAATAAATCTGTTTTATCATAATTTGTTTTATTCATGTAGATTGCTGAAAGAGTGGCCAAACACATATGCGATGACAAAAGCAATTGCCGAAGGAGAAATCGCAGAATACGGCAAAGGGTTACCAATCGGAGTGATAAGGCCGTCGATGAGTGAGTGTATACTATTTATAAATACATTAAGTCTATATATTATAATATAGTATATAACATTTTGGTGCAGTGGCGCAACCGGTCTGAAGCCCCTTTAACCGTATTTGAGTAGGTACCTAATGTTATCCAGTGATATAATACAATAAACTGTAGAAACAGTCAAGTATTGTTGACTATATAAGAAAAATATTTTTGACAATAATATGTCACAATTTATTATGGGTAATAGCAATCAGCAATATTATTATAAATGTGAAAATACAAATATATATTATTACGGGATCTTCGCTTACCCCCTCCCCCCTCAGCACAACCACCAAGAAATTTCCGGTTGCAATACTGTTACTTTGGATCGTCGCCGTTGTCGTTATTATAAAAAAATAAAACTTTTTTTTTTTTATATTAGTCGTGGCCACCGACAACGAACCAGTCCAAGGGTGGATCAACAACATCTACGGACCGACAGGAGTCGTCGCGGCCACCGGCGTTGGACTCATGAGGTGCATGTGCGCCGATCCCGATCAAATAGCTGACATCGTGCCCGGAGACTTCGTCAGTAACGCCGTTGTGGCCTCTGCCTGGGACATCCACAACCAATGGTGAATAACTCTTTACAAACTTATAGTAACTAACGGGGGATATGATGTTTTCGTCGTATTATTATTTAATTTAATATGAACTTAAAAATCTGCCACGGCCAATAACTACCCCCCCCCCCTACACACACACACTCACACACACACATACACTAACACAATGGACGCTAAACTTTTCCAATAAGTCAGCTAGATACTTTAAAAATGTTAAGTATCTGGCGATGTTCCATCGCTATTTATTTAGGTATCTTATTTATACTATTACATTGCGGTACAATAATATTTTCTTTTATTACTTCTCCATAGGAAAATGTATTTTTTTCTCCAGTAATAAATACATTACTTCATACATATAACGCATAAAAGTGTGTTGAATATTAAGCACGTGACCAACCGATATTGGTATAATAAATATTTTATACGATTTACTAATATTCCTTTAAAGATCGACTGGTCGGTGACCCGCACCCCAAATAATATTTATGATAATGTCCACAAAGTCAGTGGAAAAATCTATTCTCAAAAAATATACTGCATGGTCGTGGGTGGAGGGACCCTAAATTGAATTCGGCATTCCAATTTTTTTTAGAGCCACCGAGATAATATAATATTTACATCGGCTTAATACCTTACACCTATTCGATAACTGAAAATAAATAATAATTGCAGGTTATGGTTTTAACTTTTAACACCACGTTTAACTGCTACAATCATATTATTACACGATTATTTTTCGAGTTCTGCAATACTTAAATATATTGTAGATTTTCGTTTTGATGTTTTGATACATAATCATAGTGCCGTAATGGTATAACATGTAAAAGTAAATCAAAACATACTATTAAACATTTTAAAACTATCATAATTTCAACGGGTTTGTGCAGTGCTATAAAATAAACACGCAAGTCGATAATCGATGAAAGTTCGTATAATTTTATTAATTTTTGCCATAGCTGCAGGTATTATTATTATAAGAAAAAAGCAATTTATTAATTAGGTAAGCAATAATATTCAATTTTTTTTAAATAAATAACAATTGCAAGTTATGGTTTTAAATACACCACGTTTGACCGCTGCAATCGTATTATCACACTATTATTTTACGAGTTCAGTAATAATTAATTATATTGTAGATTTTCGTTTTGGATGTTTTTATACATAACTTTAGTGCCGTATTGGTATGACATGTAAAAGTAAATTAAAACATACAATTAAACATTTTAGGAAAGAGCATAAAAACTCCAATTGTGAAGTTGAAGTAAACGGTTTGAAAAAGGAACAGTTCGTGCCACCAATTTACAATGTCGTTTCTTCGAGCTCTAACCCATTAACATGGGGAGAATTTTCGGCGTTCAACAAAAATTATGGATGTCACACACCCTCTGTAAAAGCGGTGAGTGTTCCGAAGACGTTTTTACATTAATAATACCTGACATAATATAATATTATATTATGTTTTAATTCAAAAATGGTTATTGATATATTGTATTGGGCGGACTTCATACACCTAACCGGACGAAAATCATTGTTTTTTTTCTCATTTTTTCTACATAGATCTGGCCATTTATGTTGAGGCTTTCCAAAAACAAATACGAATATACAATTTTGTGTTTTCTTCTCCACACCTTACCCGCGCTTATTATCGATTCCTTAGCCAAACTAACGGGAAGAAAGCCACAGTAAGTACACGACACTAAAAAATATAATTAAAATTATATAATATACGACCCGAAATAATGCGCGTCTTCTCGAAGACCTACCGTTTATACTGACTTTCCTTACCTAACCTAACCTATATACCTGCGATGTTCACTTTTCAGATTATTGGACGGTTACAAGAAAATGCACAAATTCTCCGAAGTCATAGCCTACTTCGCCCTACAGTCGTGGACGTTTCACGACAACAACACGAAGTCGCTGATAAAAAAGCTGTCCAAACTGGACAGGCCCCTATTTAGGTTCGACGTTACCAAATTAGACTGGAACGAGTATTTCAAAAAACACGTGGTGGGCATTCGACTGTACATCTTAAAAGATCCAATGGACACGGTGCCGGAAGCGTTGAGACGAAATACAAAGTCAGTATAATATTCACTGTCCGACAGACATAACTGGTCGTTATTTTTTATCGCCAGTATTTTGTAGTTTATTAATTATTTTCCAATATTTTATGTTTTCAGATTGTACATGATTCACTACACGTTAATGTCGTTTTTGGTGGCATTATTGATGTTAGTAGTTTTATGGACTGTTTTTACTATTCGCCTAGGTAATTCGAATCTCTGTTTTGTCCTAAATGGTAATTATAATAATTGTATATAACAAACAAAATATATTAACTGTAATAATATGTACCTATGTTTGTACATTTATCGTTTAACTATCGTGAATTTTGTTTTGTATCTTATTACGATGTATTTTACTTTTACTCAAATTTGTATAATTTTATCAACATTTTTATACTAGAATTTATTTAAAATTTAATAACTTAATTTTTTCAATATCTATAGGTACTGTTATTATCATGAATAGTGCATATTCGCTCTTGTATGCACGCACGTATCCTATATTATAATATTATATAGGTATAATGTCTCTGACTTATTGTAAGTGGAATTAATAATATTATTACTGTCAATATTGAATTATTACATGGATATAAAATGCTTAAATTTTAAAACATAAGCAGCTTATATTATGTCATTGATTTTAAGATTATTGTGTGTAATTTAAAAGACTTTTAGTTATTATGTACCTAAATTATGATATTTAATATATTATTTGGTGAAGTAAACTATTTTTTAACTGTATTATTATTTTCATCTTTAGCAATGGAATCTCACTTAGGTAAATCTCTAACTATAAAGCAGAGATCCGTGTGACGCTGCCTATGTCGACTTTTTGTACTTTATAGAGAACCCTCCAATGAGAAAATTCGGTGGGCAGTCTACTGGGTCTTTGCTTTAAAGTTTGAAGAATATAGAAAATATTATCAGAAAAAAAAGGTATATTTACGAAGAACTTTGTATTTATATTTATAAGTAGAAATTATAGGTTTGAAGAAAATAGAGAGTCAGGGAATAAAAGGTATATTTACGAAGAGCTTTGTATTTATATATATATTTTTTTTATTTTTTATTTAAATATATTCAATCTGTTTACAATAAAAACCAATAAGTACCTTATAAGGATAACATAGAAAAATATACAAGACATGAATAACGTGAAGAGGAGACCGTTCATTAACAGAACCTCGGAAATTTTTTTTTCCCTTATTTTAGGAGATCTCTAGACCAGTTTCTTTTTAATCGACGGTGAATTTGTGGTAATATGAGAGAGGACATATTTTGAATGAAGGGGTTTATGTGATTTGTTAATTTTGAATGGAAACTTTTGTAGTGGCTTTTTGCAAGCTCGTTTACTGTTTGTATTTTAAGGTCATTATGGAGGGATTAGTATTTATATTTAAAGATAAAAACTAATATATTTTATTGATTAGTTTATTTATTAATCTATTGATATAAATAATTTAGTTTATGTATGAAGATATCAATTTCTTCAGATTTTTCATCTTTACCTTTGAGGATTTCCTGCGTCCCCGCTCGGACCTTATTCGCGTTCTCCGCTAAATTTACAGGCCGTACTTTGTTCCCGGCGGACCAGCTGCGGCGGAGATAACGTGCAATAAGTGGTGCGCGTGTTTATCGATAAATTTTTAGAAAAGTCGAGTTTTACCACTTTACGTCGCGTAGGTATTACTATAAACAGGCGCTAAATACATGCGTCGAAAAGTTCGATTTTTTTTTATTGATATATTTACATGTTAATGTTCATACTTATCATCAGACCTCCTTATCACACACCAACCGGCTTGAGACCGACGACCAGACCAAAAGACCACTGCAGCTTCCGACCGTCCCTGCTAGACACCAAAAAGAAGACGGCGGCAATATGATTTGCGTAGACCCCAACATTTTTGTAAATTTTTTTCACGTAATTTTTTTTTAATTTGCGTTTTCGGTGACAGTAACGAACGTTGTCTGCAATTCGACGCAGCCGGATTGCATACCTGATGTCTTGACGCGGCCGTCACACATTGTTAGACACCAAAAAAATAGTAGCGGCTATATGATTTTTTTACGGGACTTCGAATTTCCGGCGGCGTTTTCGAAAATACTCTGTCAAAGACTTTGTCCACTACGCCGCGACCCGGCCTGCTCGAACTACTACGTCGAACCGCAGTAGTCTCAACCTTATCACAGTTTCTTATCACCAGACCTCCACATCACCCATACACCGAGTCGGCTCGAGACCGACGACCGGACCACAAGACCCTGCAGCTCCTGACATCGACAACACTTGGGGCTAACACCAGGGGGTTTGGGGGTCTCCCCTCATACGACGCTCGGAGAGCTAGTATGCAGTATAAAATAAAAAATATGTACTAAGAAAAATTTTAAAAATATGTTAAAGTTTTAAATTAAAATAAAATTCTAAATAATTTTTGAATAATACAATTTATTTTTTTTATGTCTAATTAATTTAGTTTAAAAAATATAATAATTTGTGGTAAAAAATTAAAAAATATGTTGTTAAATTGAAATACAATTGATTTTTAATCAATGTAAAGTGAAACAATGACAAACCATATATTGTTTTAATTTTTCAAAATTAAATAAACGGTGATTTGGTCTTAACACTGACTTATACCTACTTATTCATGTTTTGATGTTGAGATATGTTGAGTTATCTGAAATTTTCGAGTATTTGAACAACTTATATCACATGCATTGCAGTAAAGTAGGTACATTATTATCACTCGAAAAAGTATCGTTAGGAAAAACACGGATAACATTTGACATTTTAGTTGAAATAGATCGAGCTACTTTAGGCATTATTTACTGTTTTATTATTTAGTCTTTAGTTTATAAATTATAATTTATAACTAGAAATATGTAAAAATATGTAAAATAAAATATGTCTTATTTTATTGCAAATCACGTGAAACGAATTTATTATTTGCAATAATTAATTTATCATGTTTTACTAAAAATATGTATTTGCATACAAATCCCAGCCCCGACAAATTAATAATATAATGTACTGATTAATTATGGCATTCTTACAACGTTTACGATTCTATGTAACGACTGATCAGTCAGAGTGTTTATTTCGAATCTATTGTTTTTATATATATATATATAAGTAGATTATAGAAAAAACATATCCCGCTAAGGATCTGTTGTATGAATTCAAAGTTTTTACAACACAACAATTATTTTACAGAAATTCCCTATAATATTATACCTACAAATTTAATTTTTATTGTGTTCAAACCTAGATACTATAGGTAACGCACGTCTAAAAAACAACTTAGAAATTCCTTTACAGTTTGTGTATTGAAATCTAGTAAGTTTGAGATTACTGAAAGATATTCCGGTGCAAGTTATTAACAGTACCTACGTCTTATAAATTGTACAAACACTCCATGGTTGTTAAATATAAAATAATACTAGTGACATACAGCCTATCTAATGTACCATCGTATATAATATAGTCTATTTATTTATCTATTCAATTTTTGTTAATTTATTCAAAGCTATTTACTATCGTTGTTCTATATTATGGGTTGTGGTCCACAACATGTGGATAAGTTGATCGCGTAACATTTAGTGAATAACAGAGTTTGTGTATTTTTTCAGTTTTTTTTTGTTTTAAACTGTTTTATTCTGTTTAAAACTATGTTTTAAACAAAACAAGTAGTTTGAGTTTTAAACGGTAAAAAATAATGTTTAAACAGTATATTTAAAAAAATATAATACTCGAACAATTTATTTTGTTGAAATTTTAAAACATCGATTTGAACAGAAAAAACAGTTAAAGACAAAAAAAACAGTTTTTTTAGAAACAAAACACAATATTCACTTAGATTTTAAACTATTTTAAGCATATGTTTTATTCGTTTTAAACATAACAACTAAATAACCAATGTAGTGAGACACTGAGACCTACTCCCGATCTAGATTACCTATCTATAATTATTACAAATCGATAATATTTGAAAATTCGTTAAACGTTGACGGTATTTGAAAAAAAATATATGTGCATTTTACTATCGTTGTTGGAATGAACACTATATCTTTTGTAGGAGTTATCACTATGTCCATATGTAGGAGATTACCAATACATTTGTAGGAGTTTACTATTCCTCGGTAATAGGTTATCGCGGTAATGGGTAACATAAAAACATGTGTGCAGTTTTGTCCCGCATTCGTTTTTCGATAGTTTGTGCGGTAATGGGTGACGCGTTAAAATAGTATTTTAAAATGTACAAACATTTTTACGTTTTTAAAATACTCATAACTCGCTTTAAAACTAAAATATAATAAAAAGACCATGAGATTGCCTAAATAATAATCTTACTTTTAAATTTTATAATAGGTTAATTCACTCCAATATTTAAAATAACGGAGCTACACGTGTTCTGCTGAACGTACAATTTGCTATGTTACGCACTTGTAAGACGGAGACAACACGCGGGTGAGGCGTCCTCTTAAGGCACATACAATATCCCATTCCTCTGGCATGGTAATAGGATGGATGTGCGTTTCACCTGTGTCGTGGTTGATTTCCGCTGTTTCACGTTGTGAACTCTAACCGTCAAATTGTATTTAAGTGTATCGGCGGCGTGGTGATTTTGTGGATCTACCGTATAGTCAGTTCCACCACAGCGACCGGACTGTGCACGGGCAGACCTCACGATTTCGAACGATTTTCTGTTTTTTTTATTTTTTTATCGAATATTGTACATTTGTTTGTTGCCTGGATAGATTTTTGTCGCTATTTTTTTTTGCCGAGCAAACACTGTACGGTATATTATTCAGTATAAAATATTATTGTTATAAAATAATTATAATATACATATATCACACACATTCACGTTGCAATAACAAAAGTTTTCGCACCAAACCTGCAGAGTCCCGAACATTATCATAGAACAAGAATTGTACAGGTAAATAATATTTTAAATGTCATCTTAACTATAAATTGTTATGAGAATAAATTGAGCAGAAGTTATCATGAACGATAATAATTTCTAGTTTTAGTTTTTTTGATTATTTTAATTCAACTCGTTGTGAAATATCGTATACCTTTAGAAGAAAGGTGGGCAAGTGGGTGTTGCTCTGCTGTACGAGTTGCAGGTAACTGCATTGTTTAATTTGCAGAATTCAATGATATAATATCATTGTATAAGAAAGACGATTCTGACCGAAGTCAGCCTATGATATTACTAAGTATATTTGATGATATTATTGCGAATAAAGTAATTTATATATAACCTATTTACGTGGAACCGTATTTTCAATTTTCAATCTTTAGCTATAAAAATTGAACATTTTATAAATTTTTAACTACAAAATAATTATTTAATTTTAAATTTGATACATTTTGTGAAAATTCGAACTTTAAATGCCTGTAAAAAAAATTGTGCTTATGCATTTTTAATATTTTTTAACTACTATAATTACAATTTATCAGGAGCATTGTAATTTCCACGTACTTTTACTCAACAAATAAAATTTTATTGACAATTATTGAAAAAAAAAACTAAAAAATTGATAACTTAAAATGTCTTTTAACAGCTCAAAACGAGTGAAAATATTTATAAAATGTTATGTTATATAAAAAATAAAAATATAAACATTCAGTGAAATTTTCATGTACCTACTATGCCTACTTGTTCATTTTTGAATTACAACAAAATAAGAAAATCGTTACATATGGGAAATCAAGTAAATATCCAATATGTCGTAAAAATATAACCTTCAAACGATCATAAAAATTAATTTGACTTTCCTGTAGACAAAAATTTTTATGAATTTCTAACTCAAAAATTTGCAAATTTTAGTGATTTTTAAATATATTATCAAAATTAGAACTTTAAGTGCGTAAAAAAAAAAATTATGACTGGATTTTTAATATTTTCAAACGTCATTGTAACATTATATTAGGAGGCTTGTATTTAATTTACAAGCCTATTACCCAACAAATAACATTTTATTGACATTCGTAGAAAAAAAAACTAAAAATTTGGAAACTGGAATTGTCCGTAAACAGCTCAAAACATATAAAATTATTTTTAACATTTTGTCGTTTTAGAAAATGCTAATATATATAACAAGTGAACATTTCATGTATGTACGGTCATTTGTTTTAGAGTTACACCAAAAACCAAAATCGATTTTGTCAAAAACCAATTTTGCATAAAAAAATCGCAATTGCGTATGAAAACTACTCGTAATTTATCACTTTCATCTTCTCAAGGCATGTACCAACCAGATTTACTTTCCCATCGAACAAGATACTGAAGTTGAAAATCGTAGCACCATTTCAACTATTTATCGTGTACACAGGCACAGCAAATTTAAAATTTAATAATTTAAAAAAATAAAACACACTGCATCATTGTAAAATCAATACATTCATCACTCCGCTCAAAATCTAAAATAATTATGTACTTATTGATTGAAGCAGATATTAATCGTATATACACCATCATTTTATTTATTTAAACTAAACATAGGTGTAAGTTTTAAAATGTATTGCTGAAAAAAAATTGGTAGATTGGTACAATACTTCTATAAGATTCGTTTATATATATTACCACATTATCTATTATACTTACATATTATTATTATATATGGCTTACTCAAAAATTCCATGTTATGACGTAACCTTTATCTTATATACTTATTGTGCTTATATAAATAAGTTGTATTAATTATGTATGTGTTTTTGTGAAATAATAATTAAAGAAACCAAATAATAATTACAATATATTTTCAATTGGTCTCAGCAAATAATATAATTCAATTTCTATAGATTATTACTTTTAATGTCATATTTTTATTCAAATATATTTATTTCCGAAAATGTTTGATTTAACTAAGTATACAATAGTTAAGGTTTAATACAATAATAATAACAAGCGTAATTATTTTTAAGTAGTTTTATCTCAGAATATTAAATATGTTTTTAACGTTATGATTTTTTTTTAGTATACCTGCAGCCTTCTTGAATTTGACAAATATTGAGTTTTAGGGCCCAGAGTTTACGTTGATCTATTTTTCCGTTAGAAAAATGTATGAATCCGTGTACTTACTATATACTATATATACTATATACTTAGTTAATATTAGATGGTTCATGAACAAAATAACGTATAAAAGACGATTTAACCTAAGTTCAATAGTTTTTTTCATTTAAAATTTAGGCGGGATCATTTAATTCAAATCGTTTATTTATTTTGGCTATATAATATAATGGTATTAAGTATTCAATTCGCGTTGAATTTATTAAAAGTAATT
>NC_042494.1:165529656-165550511 GCF_005508785.2 Acyrthosiphon pisum | reverse complement strand
ATATAAAAGTTGAACATTTTATAAATTATTAACTAAAAAATAATTATTCAATTTTAAATTTGATAAATTTTGTCAAAATTCGATCTTTAAATGCTTATAAAAAAAAATTGTGCCTATGTATTTTTAATATTTTTCAACGCTATTGTAACAATGTATCAGGAGCCTTGTATTAATTTTTTACAGTTTTTGGCCCAATAGATAAAACTTTATTGATATTTATAGAAAAAAAAACTAAAAAAATTGAAAACTTACAATGTCCGTAAACAGCTCAAAAAGAGTCAAATTATTTTCAAAATTTTATCGTATATATAAAATGCTAATATAAACACTCAGTGAAATTTTCAAGTTTCTACAGTCATTCGTTTTTTAATTACAACAAAATAAGAAAATCGTTAATTTGAGTTTCTTATAGATATTTTTTTTTTGATAAAGGTAGATTATCCTATAAGGAATCTTGTATTACACTTTAAAATCTTAGTTCTAAAAAGAAAAATTTTTACGAATTATAAACACAAAATAATTAGGTAATTTTCGTGATTTTTCCATATTTTGTCAATTTTTGAACTTTAAATGCTAATAAAAAAAAACTGTGACTAAGGATTTTTAATATTTTTCAAATGTCTTTGTAACAATATAGTAGGAGCATCGTATTAAATTTTCAAGTATTTTTACTCATCATATAAAGTTTTATTGACATTCATAGAAAAAAAAACTAATAATATTGGAAACTGAAAATGTCCCTAAGTAGTTCAAAACAAATCAAAATATTTTTAAAATTTTATCACGTATAGAAAATGGAAATATAAACAATCAGTGAAAATTGCATGTATCTGTCATTTGTTTTAAAGTTACAACAAAAACCAAAATCAATTTTCTCGAAAACAGATTTTGCGTAAAAAGTCCCGTTTTTCCTTAATTTTTCTTGTGTTTTTCACGGCGCATTTGAAAACTATTGATTACTTTTGACCCCCCCAAAGTACCAACGAGATTCACTTTCCTATCAGAAAAGGTACTGTTGAAGAAAATCCAAGCACTTTTACTGTCCTAAAAGGTGATGACAGACACAAAAATAAAAAAAAATTTAAAAAAAAATAAAAAAAAAAACACACATCATTGTAAAATCAATACATTCATCGTTCCACTCAGAATCTAAAAGACTGATACAAAATATATCTTAGACTTCGCAATATTATCATTAGTGCGTTATTGAGACGCGGGAAAAAAATGATTTAAATCTCTCATGCCCGATTCCGTGACATTTTTGCAAACGCGTTATTCATAATAATAATCATATCTGCCATTATCTGCACGTAAATTTAGTGTTTTTTCAAATAATTATATTGCCAGTGTTCGCGACTCACTATTGTATTATATGAATAATTTATAATCCTACACCTATAATGGGTATGTTTAACAGGCGTTTATTCCGCTTTGGGTAAACGATCGATGAGAGCATAATATAATAAATTTATAAATGTATAACTAATTGGAGTTTTTTCTTTACCTGATTGCAGCTAATGAATTCTGGCAACGAGTTTAAACTTTTCTGTCCGTCGCAATACGCCCAGTAACATCTTCCATTCCACCTACAAACACGCAGACGTGATGAAATGAGTTCTTAAAATACGTCTTGTTGACGTTTCACTTTCCCGTTTCTCGATTCGTTATTAAGTTTGTTCAGGGAATTTTTATTTTTATAAATATACATGTACAATTACGTTAAATTTTACGTTATTCTCACTTATGTCAATTATTCACAATTATTATAGTATAATTAAAACAAATAATTGTTTTAAATTTGTCATAATATACAGGTATACTGCCAGCATTGCAGATGAGTATAATAAATAATAATTTATAATATTATCCATTGAAATAATCAAAACTATTTTGTTTTACATGCATTTCAGATAGAGACCTACCCAAAGTATAGGTAGGATGTCAAAATAATATTTTACGACGTTTAAATAAATAATATTGTAATGATGTCATATCGTTAAGATGTTAAAACAAACTGTTCGTTATTAAACACAAAACGTGCGTTCTATAGTACCTATTAAACAATTAACGCAAAAATACGTGACGTTTAGTTTAAAACAATAAATGAATGTTCCCAATTTAATAACACTTGGTTCACTTGGTTAAATATACATAATAAGTATACTGACAAACATAGGCGCAAATCACTCAAAAATATCAGGGGTGCTTAAGCATCAACATTTTTTAAATATGTTTTTGAATTTTTAATAAATGTAGTTATAATGGAAATATTATGGTGTATAAGTGATAATCACGGGATTCGGGGTGCTAAGCACTCTTAGCACCCCTGCGATTTTCGTCAATGCAGTAGCAAATATAATAATTATTGTATTAGAACAAATGTATTAGATATTAAATAATCGGTTATTGATGATGAAGTGTTTTAAAAAAAAAAAACTATTATATTATTTACAACAGCAAATTAAAACAGTGGCCATTACCCATTGACGGCGTCGAATTCGAAAAACGGTTGATTGATGACACCAGCAATAGGTTTTCCGCTGTACTTGTCGAACAAACCAATATTGACTGTAACACAGTGAAGTCCGCTGGAGTGGAATCCGTATTCGTTTATGGTATCGACATTTCCGTTTATATATTCGTTTGTTGAATCTATAATGATTCACAGTAGTTCGAATAGTAAACATTTATAGTGTTATAAATTAAGTATACCTACCTACATAATGATATTAATATGTTATTGATCATTTTTTTTTTTGTGTAAATATATTCTGCAATAAAAACGTAATGTATTCGTTAACACATTCGTATAATTTATTGATATGTAGGTAGATAGTTATTTAGCAATTGGATAATTACCGAAGTGATTTACTTAAAATTGATATAATATTATATATTATAAGCTGATCCTGCGCGGCTTTCCGTGTGAAAAATGTTATAATATAGTATACTGCACCGCTTATTTACACTGTCGTTGTGTTGTTTTTATCATAATATATTATGAAGTACAAGTCTAAAATTGCATGTATACCTATGGTATGTTTTTTTTGAGTTGCACCTATACTAATATTACTATTAATTTATTCAGTCAATTCAATTACAATTAAATAATGACAATAAATTACAACAATAATAGCTGATACGATATATTATAAGCTTTTATCTGATATACGACATTTAATAAATGCATTTATATACCTAGGTAATAACAATTTAAAAAAACGAACGAATTATTCAAATTTAAATATTATCTGAAAACGTGACGGCTATTAATACATTATAGTTAAACTTTATACTTTCAGTACCTATTGAATATTGTTTAAATTATTATTGGTATCCATTGGCACCCAACACGTGAGAGTGATGACATTTTTTTATTATAAAAAGACTAGTGACAATGACATAATTTCTGTCGCTCTATAATAGTATTATGTAACATACATATAATTATTAATTATAATATATGAATTACCAATGGGATCGATCCATATTCCGATTTTCTCCAAATCGAGATTTTCCTCTTCGGGCGGATAACAGTCAACGTTGAGATCTTTTGATTCGAACTCCTTGTGAGCAGCTTCGGCTAAGCTCTTGGCCGAGTCCAAATCGTCGCCCAGAGCTTTCGTCAAACACTGCAACGTCTCTTCTACTGTCTCTCCGACTTGTATGGTGACATCTTGGCCTTTATTGTTTTGTATAGTATCATTTTCTTCGCCATACACGTTCCATTCGAGTTCTGGAAACTATAAACTGTAATTTAAATGTATATGATTCTACAAATACTTTCGCAAGGCTCCATTATGGTTCACAAGGAATAAACAATTACATGACGATACGGAAACACTCATTATTCGGGATTATTAGTTCAATATCCCAAAAGTACAATGGGACTTGAAACCAAAAAAAAGACAGACGACTATAACCCCGGCTGTTAAAGGCGATTTGGAAGACTCCGAAAACTGCAACGACTATGAATAATAAATTAGGTAGGTACTGCACACAAAACCCAATAAATATTTTATTTATTAATTCTTTATCCATTGACATCACTCACTAAAGTCTCAAATAATCGATACTGTTTATGTAATGCGTAACATGGAACAAATAGTTACAATATATGTTATATATATCATGTAAATATTTCATCAAACTTTCAATAACATGTATAAATGATGATAGGTATGTAGAAATAATTTATTATTTTAAACATATAATAAATAATAATAAAAAAATTATACAATTTATCAATTATATGCTTGATAACTGATTGGTGATGGCTAAATGACTTCACGTTTTATTGTATGGCCTGAATAATCGTTAATATTAGATACTGGTAAATGGGAAACCAAAATTATACGTAAAATAATAAATTGACATTGATATGAAGTGGTAGGCAAAAAATTATAAAATAACTGCACTGCACAATAGAGGACAGGTACCAATATATTAATATATTGCACAATAGTACAAATAATGGTACAATAGTTTAAGTCAATATTTTTAGAAACAATTTAAGTATATAGACAATAATTTTGTATGTACTCTGGTAAAAATTAATTTTATAATATTGCTTACTCAAATCTCTGGAACTGTAGTAGAACTTATAACCTAACCTAACCTATTATACTGTTGATATATGGAACTACGATTATGATATCTTTTTTTAATTTAAATTAAAAAAAACATTACCTAATCAGTTGGTTTGAAAATGTAGCTTTTTTTTCACCCTATCTCATGTGCCCGGAAGTCGACACGAATTACTGACGTAGTCCTTAGGTAACACCAGCTATTATCTACGATAAATATAATGCCAGCTAAATAAACCTACCAAAATTTCGCTATAATACGTTTTTGCAGTTTATAGTTATATACAAATATACAATACGTCAATACTACGCATACTTGCAATCCAAATTCTGGCCAATATGCCAATATATCGATGAAAAACGGATTTTTAAAGAAAACAAAACACCGTACATGAATGCAGTGTCATATTATATTCACTAGAAATAATAATGAGGTAATCTTATGACTAATATAATACACGAAAACCAAATATATTTTATGAAAATTCAAAATACTATTTAGGTATGTGAATAGACCGACATTTACAACTTTATCATACAAATGTAAATTTTATAGTGTTATAAAAATATGACGCGTAATGCAAATCAAGTTTTTATTATTTATCGATATAGGTACAATTGAATATTTTAACGAAAAATATAATATGAGAATTGACAAAGAAAAGATTGCCCACACATATAGTTATCGATATAATAATCTACAACAATATTATATTTATATTGTACCAGAAACGTGAATCTATCGATCATATAATAAACCTATGAGTAATGTCATTGTCATTTCAAATTATAATACACAAAATAGTAAGTTCAATAACTCGCTCACTTAATAAACAAATTATATTGTTGTTCTATGGTCAAAGGTCTTGATATACAGTACTTATTATTCATTCATTTTGTCGTTTAACGAGATGGATTTGTAATTTGTATCACTCGTTTACACGCCGGGTTGATGGAAACATTAGAACACAACTGAAGAGAAATATTTCAAAAATTATATTATGACGTAACTATTAATCATTTATTATATTTTCAAGTAGAAATTTACGAATACCTGCTTTTATTTAAATAATATCTATGTTAACATATTATTATAAGTCTCTAGGTACATTGTGTATCGTCTTGATAATAATATCTGATTATATGACCGTAGAAACATTTTAACTTCGTTTGTTTCCGTTGAAATCGTGTGCCTGGTAAATATATAATATTACATATACCAAAGCACTGCTGAAGTTGAACTATTTTTATTATTCACCTATATTACGCAATACATCTCTGTGTATTATAATATTATCAGACATACTCTTAATAATATAATTATCATATTTTATTTCGTGTTTAAGTGTAAAATTCTAAAATATGATGTAATAAAATAACATCTTATAGAGTTTAGGATATACATATGAGCAGGGCCATCGTAAATTCGGTATAAGTAACGAGAATATTATTTTGTTTAATAATTTAATATTATATGAATTGAATGCCCCCTCTACATGTCAATACATAATATTTATTACTATATTGTTCTTCAGGGTCATTGACTTAAAATATTTAGCTGATGGAATTGTTGATAGAAACCTAATGTTTTTGTCAACAATTATTAATTCCGGTGTAGATGCTTTCCATAACACCTTATGCATATTACTCGTAGGTCAACATATTAGGGCTTACCTATATGTCTGTACCACAGAAGTAAAGTAACGCAAGTCCATTTTTTTTAAATACCGAGTTACTTCTATGATCAGAATTTAGAATATCCTTTTTGTGATATTTTCAAAGGTCTTAAACTCTTACAGGATCTTTTTACACCAACAACAACATTGTTCATTTTTGGTACATTTTTTCACATTTCGTATTGTTTTGACGTTTCAGGATGCCTGCCGATATTGCAGTCATGGATAAGTTCGACTCGAACAACAAGAGCACAACTCATGACCTTTCGGAAATTCAATCTTTTTACAATGGTACGACGGTTTTTTTGACTGGCGCCACTGGATTTGTGGGGAATTTAATCCTGGAAAAACTAATCAGGTAACAGCTATTCATTTGATTACTCTTATATATTATATTACGCCATTGTTCAATCGAATTTAAATTGTTTATTGTTAATGATGTGCATATTTTGGGTGTTCACAACACAATATATTTATTAAATATATTATTTAGACACACAATAATACATTGATATGAATATATTTATTGTATAGTAATTAATAATATATTATTACGTGTACATTTAATAAATTCAATACAATCGTTTGAATTTTAAACTTCAACAGTTTATTGATATCAGGGCACATGGTTTTAAAACTAAAAACTAAGAATTAAGTAGAAATTTCTGGTCATGTACCTATAGATTAAGATAAATTAGCGTAAATTGTTGTAAAATATAAAAATTACCTATCAAATATTTTGTTTGTTTAGTTTTTACTAAGAAATTCAGGAAATAGTTTGACGCTTACATTTTGCGTAGGTAACGTACAAATTAATGATATTCCATCATAGGTACATTTCTGTCTCATACTATTTACAAAATGTAGTAAATTATAACAACAATTTTTAATCTTATTCATTAACTTTTATTCAAAAATTCCAATATTGAAACATAAAAATATTTAAATACCTAAATAATTCAATATCACTTTTACATTTTTACCGACTTAATAATTGAGAACACTTAAACTTTGTTTCTATAATAATTCTTGATATAATATATTATAAGAGTTAAGTCAAAAAATATACTAAGTATAATAGTAAGTTAATAATTTTTTTTTTTTTTTTTTTATTTCAGAACATGTTCTGGAGTTAAAAATATTTATGTCTTGATCAGAGAGAAAAAAGGGAAAACTACAGAAGAAAGGTTTAAAGAGCTGTTCAATGATCCAGTGAGTAAATATTATTATTTATTTTTTTACAATTAGATAATAGTTTTAGAAATTTAACTATTTTTATATACGGATAATAATTCACGATTGGTTTTGATAGTATAATTTTTCGTCTAAATTATGTTACAATAGGTAGAATATTTTATATTTTCAACATTTGAATATAATATATCATATTAATCAAATTTTATTGTCTTGTTTTACTGAATCAAAATTATGAACATAATTATTAAATTAAAAACTGTTTTTCTAATACTATTTAAAACTCAAATTACCAGATAAATACTAAAATATAAATTAAACTTTTGAACTTCCAAATTTTACACCACAATTTTTAACTTAATATTATAAAAACATCCGATTGAATTATTTTTAAACATCATATTATGTCTATTTATGAATAAAAAAATGAACAATACATGCAAATGAATTTTGACTAGATCATATACATATATATGTATATATTGTTTCTTTCAATGAGTTTAAAATAAAAACATATAAAACAAAAAGCAAAACACATAATATCTGAATGTAAAATATATGATAAAAAACATAGTTATCGACCTCTAACAGAGACGATTATTAATACTAGGAAATTTAAATAGGTATGCTATAATATATTCATATCTACAAATACAATATAATCATAAATATTTATTATTTAGTTAAAAGTATATATTTAGACAAAATCTGTATAAAATAATAAAACTAATTAGTTAAAGTGAAAAGAGTATATTTTAGTAGAATTGGTACAATTTAAATATTTAATATAAAGCATTTTACTTACCAACATCCGCATGTATATGATCGATGTACATTTAATCGTAGGAATATTCTATACATGTTTGTTCATTTGTTTATATTGTCAATTCTCCTTTTTCTTATAGTTTTTAAAATCAGTGTAATAATATAATATATTAGGTAACTAAAAGTAACTAAATAGAGCTACTATGAACGTGAAATCGCTAAGGTATCAATAAAACAAATCATGGCCAATCATGGCTAAGTAGGTAGGTAGTCAAAGAGTAATAAAAAAATTAATTAAATGCCGTTCATACATTTTTAAAATTTACATTCCGTTAAGTAAAACGCGAGGTGTTCGATTTAAAATTTCAGGTATTTGAATTGATGAAAAAAGAACAACCCAACTATTTAGAAAAGGTCACAGCAGTAATCGGTGATTGTTGTTTACCAAATTTAGGGATACAAGAGCAATACATAGACATTATAAAAGATGAAGTAATAACACTCAACAATAATTATTATAATAATCGTTAGATTTTTCTTTTATCCTAACATTTTTTTTTTTTTAAACAAAGGTTAACATTGTTATACACTCTGCTGCTACCGTAAGATTTGACGAACATTTAAGAAAAGCGGTTAACATCAATATAGTCGCCTTGCAGGATATGCTGAAAATAAGCCAAGGAATGAGAGACTTAAAGGTAGGTAATGCGCATTGGTATACGCGTCTATTGTTCTGTATATTTTTTTTAAATTAAATCATTCATAATAAAATTAATAATGATAATGCAATACTACGAAGTTAAATAGTTTTTTGTTTTTACTTTCGTTTTATTCATAATGACTGTTTCCGATTAGGCTTTCGTTCATATTTCAACCGCTTATTCGAATTGTGCTGGGAGAAAAGTCGTAGATGAAGTGTTTTACAAACCACCAATATCTGGAGATAATTTGTTTCAGCTCATGAACAGTCTTGACGATGACTACATCACCAGAATTACTCCTTCGTAAGTATGGCGTACATGTATGATCTGCAGTACTGGTGTTTAATAGATAGAACAAATTGAAATTAATTTGTTCGAATGGTATAAAACAAATTAATTTCGAAAAAATAGAGAGTTAATTGAATACAATTTAATTAGTCATATATTGTTTAAGTACGCTGCAACACGATTGCACATTTTTCCTTATTTTTACCTGATAAAATCACAACACTATTGCACCCCGATCCCTTTTTACCTGATAAATCACAACACGATTGCTTACCAAATGATATGTGTATAATGTTTATACCTACTATCACTATGTATAGTAATAAATATATGTAAAATAGTTACATACTAAATGCTCCTACGTCTAATTTTAGAATTCCCGATTATTTACTTAAAAACTAACGTATAATTCCCCCCCAACTTTATGGGCAGATTAATCATCAGAAGAAGCTGGAACAACTCATATTCCAGAATCTTTTCATATGCATTATGCAGTTTTATACCTCGCACCTATCTGTTCGCCAAATAATAAACATATTATTAGGTATTCAAACTGAAACATATTTAAAAATGAAGTCTCAAACGTAATGAAAAAAATAAATTACGAATAGAGCAAGAAAACAACATTACATTTATAACGGATACTTGGGAAAAATTTAAAAATAATAAAACATCAATGATTGATTATTTACAGGCAACGGGACCACGTTTTTGTCCTAGTCACCAAATGTAATTTTAAGTACAATATTATACATATTAAAAAATGTATGATTATGATTCATATCATGTTTTATTTTTATATGAACAAAAAAAATATTGACTATTGTCTATTGACTTACATTGAGTACGAGTATATTCATGCGATTTAGAAACACAAAACACACTTTTAACCAAACCAACAATGTTAATTTGTTGTCAGTCCTAAGTCTATGTAATAACCGGGAAGGAAAATAATTGTGAATTAATAACTAATAAGTTATTGAGTACATTTATATGAAAATTATATAGAAAATATGTATTGTATATACAATTTCATTTTGTACATAAATTATTATATTAAATATTAATGTAGTATATACTATATACATCACACATCATTTAGTGCTCAATCATGTTGTTATTATTCAGGTCAAAAAAGGAAAAAGTGCACAATCGTGTTGTAGCCCTTTAAGAGGACGAACACTGGTATTTGTTGACTCAGTCTTACAAGTGCGTAACATAGCAAATTTACGCTCAGCATAACACTTGTAGCTTCGTTAGTTTAAACATTAAGGTGAATTGACCTATTATGAAAATTGATGGTAAGAACATTATCTGTGTTTGTACGTTCATTTTTTACGATAATTCAGTTTTCAAATGAGTTATGAGTTTTTTCTAATTTACGGTATATTATATACGCATAACTTGCTAAAAAATTGAACTATCGTAAAAACCAACATATAAACACAGAAAATATTCTTACCATCAAGTTTCATAATAGGTACACTTGTAAGACTGAGACAACAAATACTACTGTTACGTCCTCTTAAGAGGCTGTCAGCGCACTATTTGTTTTCTCTCTCTGGCTCACACGCAACATAGACAAAATGCATTTACGCAAAATCATTTTTTCTATGTGTTTAAGTAATCTTAGAGTAAAGTCACCCATGACAAAAAAGATAGAGAATAATGTATAGTATGTTTTTTATTCATATAGAATGCTGAAGGATTGGCCAAACACATATGCTATGACAAAAGCAATTGCCGAAGGCGAAATCACAACACACGGCAAAGGGTTACCCATTGGAGTGGTAAGGCCGTCGATGAGTGAGTATACACTATATATAAATACGTTGAACATATATAATATTATAGCATTATAGTGCAGTAGCGCAACCGGCCTGAAACCTTTTTAACCGAATTTGAGTACTCTTGTCAAGTGGTAAAATACAATAAACCGTTTTGTTAAATATTGTTGAATAGTGATTACCTATATAATAACAATAATAATAAAAATATGTTTGACAATAAAAATTGTTAAAAGAACCACCAGAATATAAGTTTAAAATACAAATACAGTGTGTAACCTTTTAAAGGTAACCCGACATATTTCAATCTAGTAACCTCGGATTGTTATATTAAGGTCCTTCCCCGCCCCCACCAAAACCTTTCTGATTGCAATACTGTTACTAGTTGTGGATCGTCGCCGTTGTCGATATTACGAAGGAATAATACGTTTTTGGTAAATTTATTTTGAATCGTAGTAGTGGCCACCGACAGCGAACCGGTCCCCGGGTGGATCAACAACATCTACGGACCGACAGGGGTCTGCGCGGCCACCGGCATTGGACTCATGAGGTGCATGTTGGCCGATTCCGACCTAATGGCTGACATCGTGCCCGGAGACTTCGTCAGCAACGCCGTTGTGGCATCTGCCTGGGACATCCACAACCAATGGTGAATAACTTTTTTTTTTGGACTTTCACAGTCCTTTAAGGCCCACAGCCGCAACAAAATGTTGTCTCCATCCCTTTCTATCGTTTGCACATTCTTCTGCGTTCTTTACGTTTAGAAGTTTCAAGTCTTCTTGTACTCTATCCACCCATATTTGTCTAGGACGTCCTCGAGATCTCCTAGTGTTGGGTTTCCATTTAGTTATTAATCCAATCTTTCCTTCTGATCTCCATACATGTCCCACCCAATTTATCCTCGTGCTCTTCAGGGACCCAATAATGTTAGGTTCCTTATAAAGATTATCCAATTATTTGTTGTTTCTCATTTCATACTCTCCATCGTTATTTCTCTTTGGACCGAAAATTGTCCTTTATAATATAAATACAATTTTCGATATAATATTATATCTTTCTTTCAAACACTCCTAACTTTCCTTTATCCGATTTTGTCGTGGCCCATGTACCGCATGCATATAGAGCAATTATTGGTTTGACTAAGACTTTGTGTAACGTTAATAATTTAGACTTTATTGATAGATATCTTGATTTGAACAGTGGCATTAGACTATAGTAGCATCTATTTGCTGCCATAAGTCGTTTTTTAACTTCTTCGTGGCTATTAGCATTTTCATTGATCTCTACGCCTATAAGGTACTTGAAGCTCTGTACCCTTTCAAATTTATATTCATCAACTTTTAAATAATTAGTATTTTGATTTCGTCTTGAAAGTATCATATACTTTGTTTTTGACTCGTTTATCTTCAGACCAATCTCTTTACCTTCACTTGGTGAATAGCTATATTTAAAAAAATTATAGTACCTATGATAATATATTCTTATGATTTCGCGTTCGTGTGGCACCGAATTTGGCTATCGTCGTGTTATTGTGTAATTTATAAGGAATTCGAATATTTTCTCCTGTCAACGACTAACCCTCCTCCCCATAACCATACAAACAGAAGACACTGGACGCCGACCCATTTTAACAAGTGAGCTAGATACTTAATAATTTTAGGTATCTGGTCATGTTCGCCACTATTTATTTAGGTAAATTATTTATATCATTACATGCAGCACAATAATATTATTCTTTTATTATTTCTTCATTGGAAATCGTATTTTTTTCTTCAATGATAAGTACTTTACTTTGTACATAACGCGTAAAATGTGTTTAATTTTACGCGCGTGATCAACCGATATTGGTATAATCAATAGTTATGTTTTATATTATGATCATCTAAAGATCGATTGATTGTTGACCCATAGGCCATAACCCATGTGATGATAATGCGTCTATGAAGTCAGTGGAAAAATCTGTTCTCAAAAAATAGGGTCGAGGGACCCTAACCTTAACATAGATACATTAAATTGGGCAGGGGCGTTTATATTCTTCTCAATTACGCGAAAATAATGTTTTTCGTAAACGATAGCCAAAAAAAGTATAAAACTATCATAATTTCTACGGGTTTGCGCAGTGCTAAAAATAAACACGCAAGTCGATAATCGATGAAAGTTCGTATAATTTTATTAATTTTTGACATAGCTGCAGGTATTATTATTATAAGAAAAAAAGTGATTTATTAATTAGGTAAGCAATAATATTCAATTTTTTTAAAATAAATGACAAATGCCGGTTATGGTTTTAAATACACCACGTTTGACCGCTGCAATCGTATTATCACACTATTACTTTACGAGTTCAGTAATAATTAATTATATTGTAGATTTTCGTTTTAGATGTTTTGATACATAACCTTAGTAGTGCCGTATTGGTATGACATGTAAAAGTAAATTAAAACATACAATTAAACATTTTAGGAAAGAGCATAAAAACTCCAATTGTGAAGTTGAAGCAGATGGTTTGAATAAGGAACAATTCGTGCCACCAATTTACAATGTCGTTTCTTCGAGGTCTAACCCATTAACATGGGGAGAATTTTCAGTGTTCAACAAAAAATATGGATGTCATATTCCATCTGTAAAAGCGGTGAGTGCTTCGAAGACGTTTTTACTCAAATAATACCCAACGTAATATTAAGTTGAATTAAAAAATGGTTATTAATTTATTGTCTTGGACGGACTTTATACCTGAGCGAACCATAATCATCGTTTTTTTTCGTTTTTATATATTATAGATCTGGCCATTTATGTTGAGGCTTACTAAAAATCATTACGAATTTACAATTTTATGTTTTCTCCTCCACACCTTACCCGCGTACATTATCGATTCCTTAGCGAAACTTACGGGAAGAAAGCCACAGTAAGTACCAAGTACACGACGACGAAAAATATGATAACATAATATATCGATATATGATGCAAAATAATTTCTAGATTAATAGACGGATACAAGAAAATTCACAAATTCATCGAAGTCATAGCGTACTTCGCCCTACAGTCGTGGACGTTCCACGACAACAACACGAAGTCACTGATAAAAAAACTGTCCAAACTGGACCAGTCCCTATTTAAGTTCGACATGAATAAATTAGACTGGAACGAGTATTTCAAAAAACACGTGGTGGGCATTCGACTGTACATCGTAAAAGATCCAATGGAAACGGTGCCGGTAGCGTTAAAACGAAATAAAAAGTCAGTATAATATTCACTGTCCAACAGACATAATTGGTCGTTACATTTCATCGATAGTATTTTCAGATTATTAATTATTTTCCGATTTATGCTTTCAGACTGTTCATGATTCACTACACATTAATGTCTTTTTTGGTGGCATTATTGATGACAGTAGTCTACGGACTGTTCCTACTCTTCTTGTAGGCAATTCTAATCTCTGCTGTGTCCTAAATGGTAATTATAACTGCATTTAACAAACAAAATATATTTGTAATATGAACCTATTGTAATACATGTCTCACTTACTTACGATGTAGGTATTTCACTTTTACTCAAAGTTGTGTAATTTTATGAAAATTTTTTTACTTGAATTCATCAACTTCATTTTTCAATACCTATACTACAATGTGTATTATATATTTATATATATGTATTATCATTAATTGTACAATTTTTCTCTTTTATGCACGCACTTAGGTATGCTATATATTATAATAATATATACCTACCTAAGCATAATGTGTCAGTATTTTTTGTAAGTGGAATAAATAATTATTATTACAAATATTGAATTATTGCATGGTTATACCTAATATATACCTATTTTTTCAAAACGTTGGTGTTCATATTACGTCATTGATTTTAAGATAATTGTATGTATTAAAATTACTTTTAGTTATTACTTATTAGGTACATTAAATTATTATAAAAAATATATTTGGTGAAATAAATTCCTTTTTAAATGTATTATATTTTTCGTCTTTAACAATGGAATCTCAATTAGGTAAATTGGCCGTTGTCTTCATTTTATACCATAATTATAAAGATTTTGAGATATTAAAAAATGAGATGAATGGACTTACCTTTTTTTCCGCGACTTAACTTACCTACTGCCCTTTTATTCTCGGGACCCGAAGAAAAGGTAATTTTGGACCCAATTTATCAATCCCATTATGGTTATCAGCTCTTAAACATTGAAAAAAAGGTCAAGGAGGGATCAATCCCCCTCATCACTCCCCACCTAATGTTTGACCGTCACTGAAACAAATAATAAATTGAATCTATTGCGATCATTCTATAATAATAAATATTTTTAAGCTACACGTATTTTAATGATACTGATTTTTTTTCAAATAAGTTTTAATAAAACATTAAACCGAGTTTAATATCAATATAATTATGAATGAATAATAAATAATTTATTATTATAAAATATAACGATAACATATTATAATAGGGTACACACTATTGAGTTAATTGAAATGCATAAAGTATTATAAAAATAATATTGATTTAATGTATAAGATTCTCTCTTTACGATTGGGTTGTGTATCGTATGTATATTATATTTTGTATAATATTCTAAATGAAATGTATTATGTGTAAGTGTGTAACCTATACTTATTAAGTTATGCGACGACTACTCAGTGGTGGACTTTACTGTGTAGGTCGTAATACCAGGGTTGCAGTTGCAACTTCCAGGAGGCCATGCCGCGCCGCGGTAATAACCGTATAATATAATATATACAATATACTTATATAATAAACGCTTAGGTATGTATAGATAAAAATATATTATATTTTTTAATTTTGTTTAAATGTGATAGTTTTGTACAATTAATTTTCAAATATGTTAGTTTTAACTGTCAAAGGGATTTAAAACCGTTTTTAGATCAACGTTTATGTTACCTACTTAATTTTTTAAAAGCAACTTATTTTTACGTCTCAAACTGCAGTGCTATAATATTTATTTAAATGGGGATCTACACGTTGATAGGAAAAGAATTTAGAAAATGTTACTTTTTTCGAACTTAGGTATTGGTGGCATACTTGTTGATTGCCTTTCAATAGAAATTTTACTTTTATTCAATTTTGTACTGGAAAGATTTCCGAGCGAATTTCCAGACTAAGCTACATAATTTACGGCACCGTCGAGTAACAATTTTGCAAAAAACTGTCAAAGGATTGAAAACAGTTTTTAGAACGAAGTTTATGTGGGGATCTTTAAGATTCATCTTTATCTATTTTTGGATTTAAAGCAATGTGAAACTTTTTTTTTATATTATCGTATTTTTCATTCAACGTCCTATATATTATGTATATTTTATCTTTTTTTTTTCGTCAAAAGTCCAAACAATATATTTACGATTATAACGAACAATACGCGAGATTACAATATGGGTCGTATTTACACATTATGTGGTTTTAACGGTAGGTAGTTTTTCAACCCTTGTAGGTACTTGATGTAGTTGCGAATAAAGCACCTTTCTTTTTGTCGAGTTTCCAGATATCTGTACAATTTTACAAATTGTTGTGAATTCGGTTCAATGTTCTAAAACAAACGATAGGTAACACATTTTATTGGTTTTTTTTATTGTTTTTCTTTACTGTTTTATATTATATAGTAATATTCGTAATATTGTATATTATCATAGTTTTATAGGTACTATGTAAAAACATTCTACTTTCAGTTGTAAACATCGTAAATAATAAATTAAAAACAACAATAATTTATTATCAGATTATTAGAAAACAAATATGGTACACGAATTGAAATAATAATTTATATTTACAATTACATGGAATGGCTATAAAGAAGTGTTGTAAAAATATATTGTTTGAGTGCCAGTTTTAAACATTCTTATTACCATTGAATATTTATATCCTATTCCACGCGTGCCAATGGATTTTGCTATTTTGGGTGACTTACACAATTAGGCTGACATCTAGTGGTTCCTACATATTTGGAAAAATATAACTATTTTCAAAATTGTAAAGAAGAACCAATTAAATCAAAATCGAACTAAGAATATAATCTTATGAAATTTTCAACAACTACCCCTATCTATAAAAGCGTATAATTAACCCTAAAAAAATTCTAAAAAATAACGTAGGTATCACTAAAAATATAAGTTTGCATAATTAATCTTGACGCTTAATCATAACACTCGAGTAAGCACAACATATCGTGTTGGGGGGGGGGAGGGGGTCAAAACTTCGTACGACAAGAGGACGAGATGTGTTGAATTCAATCGACTTTTCTCTGTAAATACGCTTATAATATGCACTTGTATACTGCACAGGAAAATTCTATAAAGTCTGACACATTTTTTTTTAGTTTTATTCTATGCGTATACCTACGCACTTAGGTTTGCGTAACTATAAAAACAAAAACGAAACGTTTTGCAGGTAGGCATACTCACGCGGAATGACATTTTTCCGGACTCGCTGATGACCACCGGGTATGACGAGAAAACGCCGTCGTTGATGTGTCCTGGTCGATGTACAACAATCATCATGCACACTGTCCTGTCACCCGTTCCCCGACACCAGTCGATTATGTGATGGCACACCGCCGATATAACACAATGTTTGTAGGTCCTTACCGTCTGTACTGCTTCCTATACACGTCGCACACATAATAATATATTATTATTATTAGGCCTGGGTGACTTGGCAAAAAGTCGGTGTCAAGTCGAGTCGTCGTGAACGTGAAAAATGTACGGTTAGACATTTAGTATAGGTATATATAGCTATACCGGAACGTGTTAAATACAAATTAATTGTGTCAACAATACTATTATTATTATAGTAAGACCGCAAAGATAATATGATATTTAATATTATAATTATAATGCATTTTAATTTTTCGGCGTATGGACGGCGCGCGTAATATCAACATTGACCAGAAATCAATTTCACTTGTGTTCATAAAATCAAAATTGAATTAACTTTTATAAAGTATTATAATATTTGCACGTCAATGATCTGTAGTCTTAATAATAATTTCTAATATATTATAATATACGAGCGGTGCAAGGTGCGTACAAACTGTGGCGTAAAACAATTTTTGATCCAATTCGAAGACAAAAGACCCATAACTTTCTGCGTTTTCACCGTGCATTGCGATTCATATTTTCTCGGTTCGAATCTCGTTTTTTTTTTGGCGTCGGCTATGTCCAAGAAATGTTTACCCCATACGTATACGTCTGACAGTTCGTGCACTTCGCACTGTTGCACAAGAATACGTGTGAATACATAATTTATTATATATTTTAAGGTGAATACAGCGAGCATTAAAATATAATGGCTAGAATATCGTAATGCAAAAGTATATTTATAAATAATATCACACTATACATTTTTTTTAAATGTTAATATTTTCAACAATGAATTTATGGAATTTATAGTAATTACCATAAAAAAACATACCTAGTACGAAGACAAATTATTAAATAATTCAAAATGAAAATGTAATTGATTTGACGATTTACGACGAAGCACAAATTATACATCTATAATATAATAATGGTTATTGGTTATCAACAAAGAAAATTGTGTTTATTTTTTCATAAATTAATAAATAGGTAGGTACCTACAATAACTGAGTGAATAACCACAAGATTATAGGTAAATATACCCGAAAATAGTGTTTAGGCTGCATATTATTGTAACGAACCCTTAGTTTTGAAAAATGTTAGCGTTGGTGGTAATAAAATTAGAAAATAAATAGTAAATATTTCGATATGTTATGTCATATTCTCATTTCTATATCTATAGCGAGTCTCAATCATGGCTCACTGACAGTGTTTTTTGTATTTTCATTTTCAATGAAAACAAACACTCCATTCTACGTTGAATACGAAGCGGGTACTACTATACGGTCTATATAGTCTATATTATAACGACATAATAATATTATAATCAACATTTAAAGTATGAAAGATATAAGCATTATGGATAAGTTTCGTCGTACCTATACAGGAATTCTATTGAGCCTATTTAATCGAGTTGTTATTTCTATTTCGAAAGATTTTATACTATTCATCTTTGAACTATGCGTGCTCTGTTTTTTTACGTATAATCGTTGCTAAATTTCATAACGAAATCGTCGATGTATGTGTGTCATTGTGTGATGTTCATATAACGTTATAAAACAACTCGTCGACAACGAAACCTCAGCATTGGAGGTATAATATATGAATAAGTCAGAATAACAATATTATGTTATTGATATTATTGCATATTACTATATATACAATATACTGATATATATATATCATTATGACACGATAATATTATACACGATCAACTTACGTCGAGTTTTCGTGCGATGAGCCCCAACGCTTTACTCACGTGATGTCTAGACAAACCGGTAAAGTTGCACTTTTGCAGGCGTGTCGCGACTTCAGCGAAAATCTGTAACCACGTGTTGGACCACGGTCCCATCGCGACGATCCTTGCATCCGGATTGGCCAGTCGATCGAACGATTTAGCCTGTTACCATTTTATCATATTATATTATATTATATTAGGCGTTATAATTATATTCGCGACGTTTTTTTAGACGTAGTCACGGAGTGCAATATTATATAGGTGCTCGTTAGGTTTGACCTTTTTGAAAACATGGTCTAAGTTTTGGACGCTTTCGATAACTTTCCGATCCGGCACGTTCAAATCGGTCATTATCAGGAGATAGTCGGCCTTCCGGAACGCGTCGTGGTAATCTCCGGTCACGATTAATTCTGCAAACGGATTTATCATTATTAATGTCTTGATAGACGAATCTCCGAATCGATATGAATTATTTAAATTTCTGATTGCTAAGCAATATTATATCTATATAGTAATAATTAAATATTATAGTACTTATAAGATCTTTTTAAACGATCTAAATTGTATAATACAATATATATTTTTTCTATTATGATTAGTAGTTATTATTATGGATTATAGCCTGTTAAATTATTAAGAACTAATAGAGATCGATTTTCTATTTTTCTCAAAAATGTCATAGGCATGTGACATACCGTATGTCAATAAAATCTAGTAAGAACAATACCTATTATTTATTTATAGGCACATACCAACGTCTTTAAGTAAATGTAAGTTTTATTATTTATAAGACCTTAACGATCTGCAATATATATAAGTACCTACCATTCAGGTTGGAGAAACAACAATTTTTAATATGTTCAGCCGTTTCTTTTACTTTGTCCACGTCTAGAGTTAAAATAAACACGTTCAATTTATTGTCGGCGAACACTTTCCTCTGAAGTATGTTGAACGCCAACTCGATGCTAAGCACATTATGGTCCACAGAGATCACGACTTTGGTAACGGTAACATCCATTACGCTATATTATATGATAGTATAATTTAATATTATTATCAAAGCCCAAAATTGTATAATTTATAGTTATAAACCGCTTTGCGTAGAGTATCTATATAATATATTGTTTAGAAATATCGTAGCACTACTACCACGGAAACAAGATATGTATTCGTGATGATACGTTATTGAGAAATTTTGATTTTATTATACCTAACTGTTCAAATGGTTCTAGCCGCGCCGTTAAATTTGTATATTTATTAATTATTCACGATCGCGATTTATCACATCTTATAGAACATGATGTCACATTGTACATTGTATACAGAGTGTAACAAAATGAACAGACGGATGAGTAACTTTTATTTTAATCAATTAAAAACCTATTTTGTTTTTTGATTTAGGTACCTAACCAATACTATAATATTGTTAATTATATTTTTTTTTAAACGTTACATTAATAACGGAACTGAAGTCGTCACTTTGTTACATACCTAGTCAATCACATCATTTTTTGCTACACCCTA
>NC_042494.1:165528655-165529606 GCF_005508785.2 Acyrthosiphon pisum | reverse complement strand
AAAATTTAATTTGACTTTCTTATAGATATTTTTTGTTTGATAAAGGTAGATAATCTTATAAGGAATCTTGTATTACATTTTCATATCTTAGATTTAAAAAGAAAAATTTTTAATGAATTTCTAACTCGAAATAATTTGCAAATTTTCGTGATTTTTCAATATTTTGTCATTTTTTGAACTTTAGATGCTTATAAAAAAAAACTGTGATTAACGATTTTTAATATTTTTCATCTTCCATTGAAAAAATATACTAGGAGCCTTCTATTAAATTTTTCAAGCTGTTTTATCCGACAAATAAAATTTTATTGATATTTTTTAGAAAAAAAACTAAAAAAAATGGAAAATGAAAATGTCCGTAAAGAGCTCAAAATAAATCAAAATATTTTCAAAATTTTACCGTGTATAGAAAATGCAAATATAAACAACCTGTGAAAATTTCATATATCTACGGTAATTTGTTTTAGAGTTACACCAAAAACCAAAATCGTTTTTCCTTAATTTTTCTTTTGTTTTTCACGTCGCTTTTGAAAACTACTGGGAAATTTTTACTTTTGACCCCCCAAAGTACCAACTAGATTCACTTTCCATTCACAAAAGTTACTGTTGAAGAAAATCGAAGCAGTTTTACTGTCCTAAAAGGTGATGACAGACACAAAAAAAAATTTAAAAAAAAACACAATCATTGGAAAATCAATACATTCATCGTTCCACTCAGAATCTAAAATATTTAATACCTAAATTATTCGATATCACTTTTACATTTTTATCGACTTAATAATTGAGAACACTTAAACTTTGTTTCTATAATAATTCTTGATATAATATATTATAAGAGTTAAGTCAAAAAATATACATAACAGTAAGTAAGTAAAATTTTTTTTTTTTTTATTTCAGATCATGTTCTGGAGTTAAAAATATTTATGTCTTGATCAGAGAGAAAAAAGGGAAAAC
>NC_042494.1:165522304-165528605 GCF_005508785.2 Acyrthosiphon pisum | reverse complement strand
CTTTTCTATATGCAGCGCCACTTGGCTTTATTCTTCTACCAGTCATAGTTACATGCGTTTGTGTGTCATACAAATAGAGGGAAATAATAGCAAATTTAATTTAAGCAAAAGCCAATTCAATCTATAATAAGCAATCAACAGAAAAAGCAATACTCAAATATTAATAAATTAATCCCTAAAATTACGTATTTAATTTTACATTCTTACCTTTGTTAGAGGACGTTTTTATTATAAAATATAACGAATGGTCAGTGGATGTGGACAGTGGACGTGTCACGTGTGGTACATTTGTATTATCGACATTGTCGTATAAAAATTCAAAATTCATGGTTTTAATGTGTTCTATACTTTGATAAGGCACTAATAAGCGATAACTGTATAAACAGTGTTGCCATATTATTGATAAAAAATATTATTTTTTTATTATTATATTATTGATAAAAAAAACTAATTTATATTATTTTTCATTTTCATTAACAGAAGATGGGTTATGTAAAAATCTGATGCCGCCCCTATAAAAATGCCGCCCGGGGCGATCGCCCCCTCTAGCCCCCCCCCCTAAATACGTCACTGGACATGTGCCATGTGCGGGCGCCTGCGAGAGTTACATTCGACGGCTGTTATAGTTACCCGACGTGGCGTTACAGCAATTCTCGCGGAAACACACGCTAATGATAATTTACTACTCACTAGAGCCCAAATGTTCATGTCATGTAAATTGCCTAAATATTACTCCTTGATACGATGGAGCCCCTTCAATTAATTTACTATACAATAATAATATGTAATTATTGTTATCATAACCTCATCCCCTCGCCATATTCAATTCTATTCAGTCTACGGCACTGACAAACATAATATATCCAAAAAATCCTGTCGTAAACAAATTTACCCGAAATGGTTACGCTATATGAATCAAATAAGTTATTCAAGGATAAAAAAGGAATACTTGCAGTTAGGTATTCAATATTCTCTAATTTTCGTTGCCAAAAAAATAAAAACTGAGTAAAAAACTTGCTACCTGCAGTGAATGCACAGGCCAGCAACCATTGGCAACTGGCTCAGTTAACAGTTATTATATTATGAGCGACCCATTACTAAAATACCTTGCGTGTCAATACTCCACCGACCAGACCTATGTATTGTGTGTGTATATTAGGCCGTTGTCATTTTCCTCCATAAACGAGGTACCCTTTCCTTCCACTTTCCATTTTCTTCCAATAAATAATAAATAAAATAACTAATATAAATAATTTAGGCATAAAAAAAAAATAGTTTATAATAGACCTACGTATATGCATGTATGTTATATGTACGTATCTTTATTAGGCTTAATCGTTAGCTGATATAGATAGCCGACACCAGGATGGCAGGATGTAATCATCAACCGATAAGCGTAAAATGTGATCCCAGCCTTACTTTATCTTTATAATACGGAACATAATGCTAAAACACTGGCTAAAATATTGGAGGGGAATACACATAATTTTAGTCGAAAATTATGTGGAGGAAAATGGAAACCAACCTTTTTTTTTTGTGAAGAAAAATGGACAGTGGAGGAAAACGGTATCTCGTTTTTGGAGGAAAATGGAACCGCCCGTATATTATAATATGTAGGTTTCCCGTGTGAATATTAACGTGAGGTAATCACCCATTAGCCGTGGACTCGTTGCCCAAACAAAAACTTGTTTTTTGGCGTTTTACCTAATAAAATTATAAAATAAATTATGAAATAAATAAATAAATTAATAAATTAATTAATAATTATTATATATATTAATTGATAAATAAATAAATAAATTATAAAATAAATTAAATTATGAACTAAAAAAAAATTATTAAGAATCACGAGATTAATGAAAATAAAATGTTTAAATATCAGCAGTTGACAACCGTTGCCGACGTAAATGTTTAGCCATATTTTTTTTTTTTGTATAATTTAGGGCATACAGTGGCGTATTTAGGAATTTCAGGATAGGGGCAACACATATTTGCCACCCCCCTCAACAGTAAATGTATTTACTAATATACTGCATATAATATATATAATAAATATATACTAATTTAAAATTGTAATGTTACATTCAACAAGGAAGGTATAATTAGACATTTAAACAACATTATTGTACCAGTTAAGAGTGAAAAAATATTATAAATAAAATAGTAAATCTTTCAAAATACCTACATGTGTGACGACAAACGAATAATTTGTTAAATAAAAATAAAAATTTGCCGCCCCTCTAAATCTTTAAAAATTTGCCGCTCTGGGTAATGGGACCCATAGCCCCTACCTAAATACGCCCCTGAGGGCATAGTATGTCGACTGCCATGCTCATAGATAATAATATATACATGGATGGGATATCGTGTGATCGAAGAGCATGATATAGTTACCAAATCAGTTACATGTAATTAAAGTGTGGTATCAATGTATCATAACAAACCGTGATAAGTGAAACCACAATACAAACACTAATTAGCGTTGTGTGAAAATCATTGTGTTCGAAGAATAAAAAATACACGTGTATGTGTCAGTACACTAGTACTACACACGTCAGAAGTAAGTATTTAACATTGTTTGGATTTATATAAACAAATGTACATTTGTTTTCAAATATCGTTTAGTGTAGCGAGGAATACGGTGAGTCCTTAGGATTTGACTGGGCCCTGCACGTCACCTTCCCCTAAGGGCGGCTCTGCTAAAATGTATGCTTCATAATTTAAGAAATCATATATTATTACTTGTGAGATATAAGTATATAATTAATATAGTTAGTTAAAATATGCTTGCAACACCTACATGAATCTTTAATAATGTGCTCTAACTCTTAAGTCAGTTAGGGAACGCCTTACAAATTTCAACTAGATTCTAAAACTAGTTCCCTAGCACATTTATGGTTCGGAAATACGTTTCCCCTCGTGGCCTCGTCTGGTTCTACTGGAGTACTGGGCTATAATATCTAATATTTCTCTATTCTGTATTTCTGTGGATCTGGCAAGAAATTGTGCTCCTACAGTAGTTGGTACTTAACAGTTACTGCCAGCTGGAAACAAGTGTACCTATCTACAGTATAATTACCGTATTTATATGGTAAAATACTAAAATATGATAAAGTATACGGTATACGCGGTAACAACGTTGTTACCGTACATCAAAATTCATATGTATTTATTTTATATAATATTATGTTAATTTAGAATTTTATCGATCAACTAAAGCATTTCCGTATTCACTTCTGCCGTGTGTAATTACTGACACGCACACACTTTTAAACCTAATTCTTACAATTAAACCTTTTTTATCAACTACTAACAAAGTAATTTATAAATAAATTTACATTTTAAAATTAATTAAAAATGTGTACATTTAGGAACTTTTTAATTAACATCAAAAATATTTTTAAGCTATAAGTGTACTAGGGCATATTATCATCTTCTTTTTATATTTGAAAATATATCCATTGCGATTGTTTCATCCATTTTACCTGTAATATCACCTTCAAATGCAATGGCAATTATAGCAAATCACTCAACCGTTAATTTACCATTGTCAGATGAAGAGTAGTTTTTACTTATTTATAAGAGAAGAATATTTTTAACAATATTATTATTTTAGAATTATTAAGTTATAATTATTATGTAATTTATTTTATTATTTATACACTGTAATATAAAATAGTAGTTTGTTTATTTACTAAAAATAATATTCAGAGTAACACAACATTGTTATTTTTTATTAACTTATTCAACAGTACCAAATACTATCAAGTAATCATTCTAATCATTTAGCTTACTACAACATAATCATGATAATGTTAATAAGCGTATCACTTATTAGTTTTCATAATAATAATATGTTATTTTTTATTGCTTGCTTAATGGTTCAAGTATTGTCAGTTTTTTTTACACATATTTGAATTTTTTTGTGAACCTTGAGCGGCTTGTACTTATAGTAGTTTCATTTTTTATCCACGTCAGCCTTTGACCGCAGTATCCATTTATTTTTTTTTTTTAGATAATTGTCCATACTCATAAATAAATGGAAATACATCAGACGGATTAAATTATAGTACGCTCAATTAATATGATATAACACAATTGACACTAGTACATACTGCCACAGCCCACGAATGAAATCAATGAAAAATAAAAGGGCCAATCGGTTACCGAGTTTAGAACTTGTATTAATTTTAGATTTTAGAAATAAAACTACAAACATATATGGGAATGGGATTATGTTAATATAATATTTTTTTTGTTGTAATTAATTCAAAACTATATTTCTTTTCCTTCACACAACACGTCTCCGTGCGTCGCTATATATATAAATATATTCCAACTTATTAATATTATTAGGTAATAAGTAATAATTAATTTATCATTTCCCTGCAGTATACAAATTCACAATATAATATCTACTAAAAATATTATAAAAATATATCATAAGTTGTGTTAGTAAATTTAACATTTTAAGTTGGAACACGTGGCTTAACATTAAGTATACAGATTAGTATATTATATGCAATTAACACAGTTGTTATTTCCCGAAACTCGAAAATCTGCCCGGTGGGCATCGGTTTTGGTTCCCGTGGACATGCAAATGAGAGCTACATACCTATTATATTATCTTTCTACCAATATATACGGTACACAAGGATTTGGTTGAATATATACATCACTTTTTCTTCAAATAATATTGTTTTTCGCGTGGTTTGCACGAAGATTTTTGAATCGTGACGATCGTTCAGTGTTTACACGCGACGACAACGGGTTTTTCCTAGGTTGTGGAAGGTTTCGAATTCCCGCTGACCACTAATTGCATATAATATTACATAGGTGCACCGTTGCAGACGTCAGAAAGAGCATATTAACATCCACGCTGAATCAAGTCCACGGTCAGTTATAATTCTCCGACGGCTGCTATTCGGATAGCTGTATAATATTCTTGGTCCACGATGATGACGTTGTTGTTGTTGTTGTTTTTGCCGTTGTTAGTCTGCAAAATTAAGGTTACCTATTTGTGATGTACATAATTGGGGATTCGAATTGAATAAACTCGAAACTGACAGCCGTCCAAGTTATATATTATAATGTGAAATATATTCATACAATATTATACTGAATATTATAATATTAGCTGATGGAAAAATTAATTATAATTAATAATAATCTTCGTCGCGGTTTTTTTTTTACTGTCAAAACTTTCCTTTTTGTTGCCAATTAAGTAACTGGAAATATTCACGATATTTTATTATATTATTACTATTTACTAGTTGTCCCGCCCGGCACTGCCCGTACCGAAGATTTTTATTTTTTTTTTTATAAATATATTCGCAATAAAATGTATATATGTCATATTTTTACTTATTATAATATTATAATCAAGGCTCGGAAGTTGTAGCAAATGTATATTTTTCTTGGTTCGTCCTAGAACATCCAAAGAAAGATACAAATATGTATCATACTTCTCTGATGTCATACACGTAATTTTATTTTGCTATTTTTCGCATATTTACGGTTTTTATTGCTATTTTGCTAATTTAGGGTTTATAGTGCTATTTTTAGGCATATTTTCTTAATATACATAATATATACCTACACATTATACAAAATATAGGGAATTATCACATTATGTTGAAAATAATGATTAATTTGGTTAGGAAATAGGAAATAAATAGATCTTATAAGTACACTTTTACAAACATATTTAAGTAATTTAATATATATTTTGTTAACGGTTTATAATTCAACTAGTCCAGACAATCCCTGATGTCTATGAGCCCAACAATTTTATAAAATTGTATAATTACATTTAACTTTTTAAAATAAATTTAATTTTTCCAATTTAAATGCATATTTTTTGATTTTTTGTGCTATTTATAGCGCATATTTTGGAGTTTTTAAGTGCATATTTAAGAGCTAAAAAGTAACATTTTTAGTGCTACAACTTCCGAGCCCTGAATTTATAGTATAAATATTTAATCAATGGCAACCATTTAAAATATTTAAATAAACAAAAATATATTATTTTTCGAAACCTGAAAAAAATGCATGTGTTTGTCAGTTTATAGCTAGGTACCTATAGAGATTGAAAAAATAATCTATAAGCACTCTCCAAGTCTCAAGGAATCTATTCATATAACATTTATTGAAAACAGTTCAGTAGTTTTTGAGTTTATTAACTTCGGATAAACCAACTTCGTCAGTGAAAAAATATAAAATATGGCGACTACCATATTATCGTCGATGGGCGAGTACCTATAATATACGTAGATCTCAAGAAAATCGATTTTGTGATTTA
>NC_042494.1:165520354-165522204 GCF_005508785.2 Acyrthosiphon pisum | reverse complement strand
CTTCAGCAGTGATTTGGTATATATAATATTATATATTTATCAGGCACACGATTTTAACGGAAACTTAAACGAAGTTAAAATGTTTCTACGGTCATATAATCAGATATTATTATCAAGACGATACACAATGTACCTATAGGTACTTATAATAATATGTTAACATAGATATTATTTAAATAAAAGCAGGTGTTCGTAAATTTCTACTTGAAAATATAATAAATGATTAATAGTTACGTCATAATATAATTTTTGAAGTATTTCTCTTCAATTGTGTTCTAATGTTTCCATCAACCCGGCGTGTAAACGAGTGATACAAATTACAAATCCATCTCGTTAAACGACAAAATGAATGAATAATAAGTACTGTATATCAAGAACTTTGACCATAGAACAACAATATAATTTGTCTATTAAGTGAGCGAGGTATTGAACTTACTATTTTGTGTATTATATAATTTGAAATGACAATGACATTACTCATAGGTTTATTATATGATCGATACAAAGTATCGGGCATACATCGGATATGCACGATTTATTATAATTGACTATTTGTGAAAAAATGTATGAATATAATTTAACAATTACTTTTAATAAATTCAACGCGAATTGAATACTTAATACCATTATATAATACAGCCAAAATAAATAAACGATCTGAATTAAATGATCCCGTCTAAATTTTAAATGAAAAAAACTATTGAACTTAGGTTAAATCGTCTTTTATACGTTATTTTGTTCATGAACCATCTAATATTAACTAAGTATATAGTATATATAGTATATATAGTATATAGTAAGTACACGGATTCATACATTTTTCTAACGAAAAATTAGATCAACGTAAACTCTGGGCCCTAAAACTCAATATTTGTCAAATTCAAGAAGGCTGCAGGTACACTAAAAAAAAAAATCATAACGTTAAAAACATATTTAATATTCTGAGATAAAACTACTTAAAAATAATTACGCTTGTTATTATTATTGTATTAAACCTTAATTATTGTATACTTAGTTAAATCAAACATTTTCGGAAATAAATATATTTGAATAAAAATATGACATTAAAAGTAATAATCTATAGAAATTGAATTATATTATTTGCTGAGACCAATTGAAAATATATTGTAATTATTATTTGGTTTTTTTAATTATTATTTCACAAAAACACATACACAATTAATACAACTTATTTATATAAGCACAATAAGTATATAAGATAAAGGTTACGTCATAACATGGAATTTTCGAATAAGAAGCCACCTTTTAGTGGCACTTAGCTTGGTGTTAATTTATTTGATTAAATAAAAAAATAAATGAAAATTATTGAAATCACTTTATTTATATAATAATATGTAAGTATAATAGATAATGTGGTAATATATATAAACGAATCTTATAGAAGTATTGTACCAATCTACCAATTGTATCTTATTTTTTATCAGCAATACATTTTAAAACTTACACCTATGTTTAGTTTAAATAAATAAAATGATGGTGTATATACGATTAATATCTGCTTGAATTAATAAGTACATAATTATTTTAGATTTTGAGCGGAGCGATGAATGTATTGATTTTACAATGATGTGTGTTTTATTTTTTTAAATTATTAAATTTTAAATTTGTTGTGCCTGTGTACACGATAAATAGTTGAAATGGTGCTACGATTTTCAACTTCAGTATCTTGTTCGATGGGAAAGTAAATCTAGTTGGTACATGCCTTGAGAAGATGAAAGTGATAAATTACGAGTAGTTTTCAAACGCAATTGCGTATTTTTTTATGCAAAATCGGTTTTTGACAAAATCGATTTTGGTTTTGGTGTAACTCTAAAACAAATGACCGTACA
>NC_042494.1:165517006-165520164 GCF_005508785.2 Acyrthosiphon pisum | reverse complement strand
TTCCAGTTCCAAATTTTTAGTTTTTTTTTCTACGAATGTCAATAAAATGTTATTTGTTGGGTAATAGGCTTGTAAATTAAATACAAGCCTCATAATATAATGTTACAATGACGTTTGAAAATATTAAAAATTCAGTCATATTTTTTTTTTTTTACGCACTTCAAGTTCTAATTTTGATAATATATTTAAAAATCGCTAAAATTCATAAAAATGTTTGTCTACGGGAAAGTCAAATTAGTTTTTATGATCGTTTGAAGGTTATATTTTACGACATATTGGATGTTTACTTGATTTCCCATATGTAACGATTTTCTTATTTTGTTGTAATTCAAAAATGAACAAGTAGGCAGGTACATGAAAATTTCACTGAATGTTTATATTTTTATTTTTTATATAACATAACATTTTATAAATATTTTCACTCGTTTTGAGCTGTTAAAAGACATTTTAAGTTATCAATTTTTTAAGTTTTTTTTTCTATAATTGTCAATACAATTTTATTTGTTGAGTAAAAGTACGTGGAAATTACAATGCTTCTGATAAATTGTTATTATAGTAGTTAAAAAATATTAAAAATGCATAAGTACAATTTTTTTACAGGCATTTAAAGTTCAAATTTTCAGAAAATGTATCAAATTTAAAATTAAATAATTATTTTGTAGTTAAAAATTTATAAAATGTTCAATTTTTATAGCTAGCTAAAGATTGAAAATTGAAAATACGGTTCCACGTAAATAGGTTATATATAAATTACTTTATTCGCAATAATATCATAAAATATACTTAGTAATATCATAGGCCGAATTCGGTCAGAATCGTCTTTCTTATACAATGATATTATATCATTGAATTGTGCAAATTAAACAATGCAGTGACCTGCAACTCGTACAGCTGAGCAACACCCACTTTCCCACCTTTCTTATAAAGGTATAGCTAATACGATATTTCACAACGAGTTGAATTAAAATAATCAAAAAAACTAGAAATTATTATCGTTCATGATAACTTCTGCTCAATTTATTCTCATAACAATTTATAGTTAAGATGACATTTAAAATATTATTTACCTGTACAATTCTTGTTCTATGATAATGTTCGGGACTCTGCAGGTTTGGTGCGAAAACTTTCGTTATTGCAACGTGAATGTGTGTGATATATCGATATATGTATATTATAATTATTTTATAACAATAATATTTTATACTGAATAATATACCGTATAGTGTTTGCTCGGCAAAAAAAAATAGCGACAAAAATCTATCCAGGCAACAAACAAAAGTACAATATTCGATAAAAAAATAAAAACAGAAAATCGTTCGAAATCGTGAGGTCTGCCCGTGCACTGTCCGGTCGCTGTGGTGGAACTAACTATACGGTAGATCCACAAAATCACCACGCCGCCGATACACTTAAATACAATTTGACGGTTAGAGTTCACAACGTGAAACAGCGGAAATTCACCACGACATAGGTGAAACGCACATCAATCCTATAACCATGCCAGAGGAATGGGATATTGTATGTGCCTTAAGAGGACCCGCATGTTGTCTCCGTCTTACAAGTGCGTAACATAGCAAATTGTTTGTTCAGCAGAACACGTGTAGCTCCGTTATTTTAAAAATTGGATTGAATTAACCTATTATAAAATTTAAAAATAAGATTATTATTTAGGCAATCTCATGGCCTTTTTATTATATTTTAGTTTTAAAGCGAGTTATGAGTATTTTAAAAATGTAAAATGTTTGTACATTTTAAAATATTTTTAACGCGTCACCCATTACCGCACAAACTATCGTAAAACGAATGCCGGACAAAACTGCACACGTGTTTTTATGTTACCCATTACCGCGATAACCTATTACCGGGGAATAGTAAACTCCTACAAATGTATTGGTAATCTCCTAAATATGGACATAGTGTTAACTCCTACAAAAGATAAAAGATAGTGTTCATTCCAACAACGATAGTAAAATGCACATATATTTTTTTTCAAATACCGTCAACGTTTAACGAATTTTCAAATATTATCGATTTGTAATAATTATAGATAGGTAATCTAGATCGGGAGTAGGTCTCAGTGTCTCACTACATTGGTTATTTAGTTGTTATGTTATTGTTGTTATGTTTAAAACGAATAAAACATATGCTTAAAATAGTTTAAAATCTAAGTGAATATTGTGTTTTGTTTTTAAAAAAACTGTATTTTTTGTTTTAAACTGTTTTTTCTGTTCAAATCGATGTTTTAAAATTTCAACAAAATAAATTGTTCGAGTTTTATATTTTTTTAAATATACTGTTAAAACACTATTTTTTACCGTTTAAAACTCAAACTACTTGTTTTGTTTAAAACATAGTTTTAAACAGAATAAAACAGTTTAAAACAAAAAAAATTGAAAAAATACACAAACTCTGTTATTTACTAAATGTTACGCGATCAACTTATCCACATGTTGTGGACCACAACCCATAATATAGAACAACGATAATAAATAGCTTTGAATAAATTAACAAAAATTGAATAGATAAATAAATAGACTATATTATATACGATGGTACATTAAATAGGCTGTATGTCACTAGTATTATTTAACAACCATGGAGTGTTTGTATAATTTATAAGACGTAGGTACTGTTAATAACTTGCACAGGAATATCTTTCAGCAATCTCAAACTTACTAGATACACAAACTGTAAAGGAATTTCTAAGTTGTTTTTTAGACGTGCGTTATAGTATCTAGGTTTTAACACAATAAAAATTAAATTTGTAGGTATAATATTATAGGAAATTTCTGTAAAATAATTGTTGTGTTGTAAAAACTTTGAATTCATTAAACAGATCCTTAGCGGGATATGTTTTTTCTATAATCTACTTATATATATATATATATAAAAACAAAAGATTCGAAAAAAACACTCTGACCGATCAGTCGTTACATAGAATCGTAAACGTTGTAAGAATACCATAATTAATCAGTACATTATATTATTAATTGTCGGGGCTGGGATTTGTATGCAAATACATATTTTTAGTAAAACATGATAAATTAATTATTGCAAATAATAAATTCGTTTCACGTGATTTGCAATAAAATAAGACATATTTTATTTTACATATTTTTACATATTTCGTCATAAATACATATTTTTACATATTTCTA
>NC_042494.1:165514499-165516363 GCF_005508785.2 Acyrthosiphon pisum | reverse complement strand
GTCTGGTGATAAGAAAACTGTGATAAACTTAGGACTACTGCGGTTCGACGTAGTAGTTCGAGCAGGCCGGGTCGCGGCGTAGTGGGACAAAGTCTTTGACAGAGTATTTTCGAAAACGCCGCTGGAAATTCGAAATCCCGTAAAAAAATCATATAGTCGCTGCTATTTTTTTGGTGTCTAGCAGGTCAGTCATCTCAGACATCTCGCATATAGCGGACAATATGCGAATAAAATCTTAACGGGGTCGTACAAATGCCGTAAAAGCAGTAGGTAAAACTTGAATTTGAAAAAAATCAGAAAATTTTCGTTAAATGTGATAAGGCGGAACTGCGGAAGTGATAGCGAAAGGTAAATAACGGAAAAAAAACGCGGCCGGTCATCCGCACCGACGCCTTACCTACTTAAGAACTGGAGTCAAATCTATAACTCTTAGGGCCGACAACACCAACACAGTTAATCACGGTTAAAGCTTAATCGGCCGAATTTGGCCGGTTAAATATCTGTTATCAGCCGATTAAGCGTTAACCGTGATTAACTGTGTTGGTGAAATCGGCCCTAAACCGTTGCGCCGTCCTGAACGCGATTAAACTTACCTACAGTATAGTCGACTCGACTCGAGCTAGGATATTTTATTATATAATTAATATTTATACATTTATTTATTATATAATATATGTACCTACCTACCTACAGACCAATACAGTGGCTATATCGTGTATATTATTAAGCCAAATCAAATATATAAATACCGATATAAGGAAGCGTGACCGAGTAGGCAAAAGGACAAAAGGTAGTGAAATATAATATTATAGGTAATAATAATAAGGCAGTTTATTGAATCAAAAAAAAAAAAACATGTAAATATATCAATAAAAAAATCAAACTTTTCGACGCATGTATTTAGTGCCTGTTTATAGTAATACCTACGCGACGTTAAGTGGTAAAACTCGACTTTTCTAAAAATTTATCGATAAACACGCGCACCACTTATTGCACGTTATCTCCGCCGCAGCTGGTCCGCCGGGAACAGAGTACGGCCTGTAAATTTAGCGGAGAACGCGAATAAGGTCCGAGCGGGGACGCAGGAAATCCTCAAAAGTAAAGATGAAAAATCTGAAGAGATTGATATCTTCAAGCATAAACTAAATTATTTATATCAATAGATTAATAAATAAACTAATCAATAAAATATATTAGTTTTTATCTTTAAATATAAATACTAATCCCTCCATAATGACCTTAAAATACGAACAGTAAACGAGCTTGCAAAAAGCCACTACAAAAGTTTCCATTCAAAATTAACAAATCACATAAATCCCTTCATTCAAAATATGTCCTCTCTCATATTACCACAAATCACCGTCGATTAAAAAGAAACTAGTCTAGAGATCTCCTAAAATAGGGGGAAAAAAATGTCCGAGGTTCTGTTAATGAACGGTCTCCTCTTCACGTTATTCATGTTTTGTATATTTTTCTGTGTTATCCTTATTAGGTACTTATTGGTTTTTATTGTAAACAGATTGAATATATTTAAATAAAAAATAAAAAAAATATATATACCGGGTGATTCTTTTATCATTGAACACTCATTATTTCAAAAAGTGTAAATTATTTTGCAAATATTTTTTTACATAGTTTCAAGTCGCTTATAAAACAACGTTTTTCTTAAAAAATTATATTTTTAAATATTTTTTATCCTTATAATTTTTTAAGTTTTTTACTTTTTTGAATGACGACATATGGTTTTAATTTTATATTCCAAAGCAGAATATTTTTCTTAGTATTTTGATACATGAAAATCGAATTTGGGACGAGTAGTTTATGAGTTATAAATATTCAAAGTTCTGATGAGCGGAGTGGAGTG
>NC_042494.1:165512777-165514449 GCF_005508785.2 Acyrthosiphon pisum | reverse complement strand
AAATACAAAGCTCTTCGTAAAATATATACCTTTTTTTCCCTGACTCTATTTTCTTCAAACCTATAATTTCTATTTATAAATATAAATACAAAGTCTCGTAAATATACCTTTTTTTTTTCTGATAATATTTTCTATATATTCTTCAAACTTTAAAGCAAAGACCCAGTAGACTGCCCACCGAATTTTCTCATTGGAGGGTTCTCTATAAAGTACAAAAAGTCGACATAGGCAGCGTCACACGAGTCTCTGCTTTATAGTTAGAGATTTACCTAAGTGAGATTCCATTGCTAAAGATGAAAAAAATAATACGGTTAAAAAATAGTTTACTTCACCAAATAATATATTAAATATCATAATTTAGGTACATAATAACTAAAAGTCTTTTAAATTACACACAATAATCTTAAAATCAATGACATAATATAAACTGCCTACGTTTTAAAATTTAAGCATTTTATATCCATGTAATAATTCAATATTGACAGTAATAATATTATTAATTGCACTTACAATAATTCAGAGACATTATACCTATATAATATTATAATATAGGATACGTGCGTGCATACAAGAGCGAATATGCACAATTCATGATAATAACAGTACCTATAGATATTGAAAAAATGAAGTTATTAAATTTGAAATAAATTCTAGTATAAAAATGTTCATAAAATTATACAAATTTGAGTAAAAGTAAAATACATCGTAATAAAATACAAAACAAAATTCACGATAATTAGACGATAACTGTACCAACATAGGTACATATTATTACAGTTAATGTATTTTGTTTGTTATATACAATTATTATAATTACCATTTAGGACAAAACAGAGATTTGAATTACCTAGACGAATAGTAGAAACAGTCCATAAACTACTAACATCAATATTGCCACCAAAAACGACATTAACGTGTAGTGAATCATGTACAATCTGAAAAAATAAAATATTGGAAAATAATTAATAAACTACAAAATACTGGCGATAAAAAATAACGACCAGTTATGTCTGTCGGACAGTGAATATTATACTGACTTTGTATTTCGTCTTAACGCTTCCGGCACCGTGTCCATTGGATCTTTTAAGATGTACAGTCGAATGCCCACCACGTGTTTTTTGAAATACTCGTTCCAGTCTAATTTGGTAACGTCGAACCTAAATAGGGGCCTGTCCAGTTTGGACAGCTTTTTTATCAGCGACTTCGTGTTGTTGTCGTGGAACGTCCACGACTGTAGGGCGAAGTAGGCTATGACTTCGGAGAATTTGTGCATTTTCTTGTAACCGTCCAATAATCTGAAAAGTGAACATCGCAGGTATATAGGTTAGGTAAGGAAAGTCAGTATAAACGGTAGGTCTTCGAGAAGACGCGTATTATTTCGGGTCGTATATTATATAATTTTAATTATATTTTTTGGTGTCGTGTACTTACTGTGGCTTTCTTCCCGTTAGTTTGGCTAAGGAATCGATAATAAACGCGGGTAAGGTGTGGAGAAGAAAACACAAAATTGTATATTCGTATTTGTTCTTGGAAAGCCTCAACATAAATGGCCAGATCTGTGTAGAAAAAATGAGAAAAAAACAATGATTTTCGTCCGGTTAGGTGTATGAAGTCCACCCAATACAATATATCAATAACCATTTTTGATTAAACATATATATATTATATTATG
>NC_042494.1:165510544-165512677 GCF_005508785.2 Acyrthosiphon pisum | reverse complement strand
TTTCCTAGGTACTACTGCCAAAACAATTTCGGATTCCGTAATATAATCTAGATCGACATCCGGAATCCTTGCCCGTGCATTATCTTCAGAGCTTTGGTCGGTGAAAACTTTTGTTTTGAACTCTAAGCCATTTTTCAGCATACAGTTTAAGGCCAACTTTTACCGTGGCAACACAATCAGATTTAGTCGTAGGTACGTCTTTATTACTATTATGGACAGTGGCATTAAGATACCTAGCAAACACGTTACGTTGGTGGAACTATAATAAAATTGTAGGTAGGTACCTATCTATAGTGATGTAAAGTTGGCATTGTATGATTATTATCAATATCGTCCAATGAACTATTTTGCGAATGTTGACAATCACCAGCACGGGGCTGCTCTCTGCTATCTCGTCCATATAAAATTATGATTCGGTTATCGTCGCCATAATAGAGAAATTCCGCTATGAGCGCCACATATGCGTTCGCCCAACAAAATCGCAACAACCGTAAAAATACGTGAACATTTACTATTAGGTACTAGGTATATAGGTAGTTTATTGTAAAATTTTTTTATATTAATTTAATTTCATTATTTATCATGCCGGGACACAGGTGCATCGTACCAGGATGTAAATCTGGTTACGACTCCTGTGTCAATAAATACCATTTTTTCACTGTCCCAAAAGATCTGGCTAAACTTGAACTATGGAAAAAAGCTATACCGAGGAAAGAATTTGTATTTAAACCAAGGCAAGTGGTTTGTGAATTACATTTTCACGAAGAAGATATAATAAGGACAAAAAAAATTACAGACATAAATGGGAAAATTGTCGTAGAGGTATTGTACCGCTAACTAGTCGAGACAATTTATATAAAAATATATAGTATAATAACATTTAGTAACTTTTTATTTTAGTATTAGTTTAATTATATTTAATTATGAGATGGAGCCGCTAATGTACATACATTTTAAAACTTGATTATTTACTAGTGATTCATATATTTATTTTAAAATCAACTTTTTATGTGTAATATTAGATATCTATAATTTATTTACCTATTATTGGTTTGTCCCCCACAGGCGCCATATAAAATTCCTCGACTTAAAGAAAATGCAGTGCCATCAATTTTCCCAAACTGTCCAAAATATTTATCAAGGCCATTAAAACATAGAAAACCACCATTATTGAGAATAAATCCTGATTATATTAAAAAAAATAATAATCTGATTAATCAAGAAAACATAATTACTGTTCAAAATAATATCCAACTATTGTCATTTTCTAGGATTCAGGAAAATATTAACAGTATAGTTATTCCTAAAGGCTGGAGTACACATATTATTGAAAAACAACTCATAATGTTTTCTTATTACTCTATTAAAATAGAAAAACAGCCAACTTACATACCTACACCATTTATATTTAAAAGAGTTTGTGTAGGTATTAACTTGAATATTAAATGTTATAAATTTGGCCTGGAAAAAATATGTAGTATTGCAGAATTAGAAGAGTTAGTAAAAACATTTGATAATTCAAGTATTTGCAGTGGATTTAAAGTAGATGACGATATTCAAAGTCAAAAAACCTTCATTGACTTGGCTGGTACACAAAGACACTTCATGTGCCAATATATTTTGGAAGGTTCTAAAAAGTGTGAACATTGTACACGTGCTGAACGAAGTCTTAATCGCCAAAAACTAAGATTGAAAATAAATAATACCCCACATAGAATTAGACTTTTAGTTAGCCATAGATATAGGAATCAACTACAACGACTTCGCATGAGACACAATGTTACAAGAAATAAGAAAAATCGAACCATGATATTAAATAAAAAGTTTAAAAATAATATTTTTAATTTACAAAAACAAATTTCAGAATTAACTTCTATTAGCCTTGAAGAAAGATTGCTCAAAAATGCAGTTCCAAATAACCAACGAATTGCTTTGCTTCAAATTTTATCTGCATCACAAGTCAATAATAAAAAAGGATGTAGGTACTCTGAAGATTGGTTGCTATTATGTATACTGTTTCATATGCGTTCTCCTTGCGGTTACAATTTTATTAGAAATCATGATATTATGCCTTTACCTTGTGTAAGGACCATAAGGAGGTAAATAAGTAATAAGGTTTTTTTTTTTAAATAT
>NC_042494.1:165509063-165510494 GCF_005508785.2 Acyrthosiphon pisum | reverse complement strand
GAACTGGAAAACTTTCTTAATCAATTTGATTTTAGCGAAAGTTAGAAGTACTCGCGACATTGCTTAGCTGTAGCATCTTCTGGAATCGCAGCTACACTGCTCGAGGATGGTCGAACGGCCCATGCTACCTTCAAATTACCACTCAATCTAACAACTTCGGTCACTACCTTTTGTAATATATCAAAACAAAGTAATTTTGCGGAAGTTTTAAAAGATACAAAATTAATAGTGTGGGACGAAATTACAATGGCACACAAGGGTGGTGTTGAGGTTTTAAATAGATCTCTAAAGGATGGTGTAACGGTTTTACTGGCTGGAGACTTTAAGCAGACTCTACCAGTAGTACCAAAAGGGACCAGAACTGATGAAGTAAAGTCATGTCTTAAAAGATCTACTTTATGGCCTAAGATTAATATACTCAAACTGTCAAAAAATATGAGGGTACACTTGGGAGAGGAAAAGTTTGCTGGTGGATTTGCAGATCTTTTACTTGAAATTGGCAATGGTGATTATCCATCGTTTAATGAAATGGTAACTATCCCAGAAAATTTGTGCACAGTTGTAACTACGGTTCAGGATTTAATATCAAAAATTTATCCAGATATTGCTCATATTCATGATAAGCCTATGGAATGGTTGTGTGAACAGCACGTTCAGTATAGCACATACTCACTCCAAAAAATGACCAAGTGGGGGCTATCAATGATATACTGCTGATGTCTTTTGAAGGGGAAGAAAAAGTATATACTTCGATAGATACGGTGGTCAACATGGACGATGCAACTAATTATCCGGTTGAATTTTTAAATTCATTGAAACCACCGGGCATGCCATATCATAGGCTTATTCTGCGTGTGGGCACACCTATTATGTTGTTGCGAAATTTGAAACCGCCTAAACTGTGCAATGGGACCAGGCTTAAAGTCAAAGCTTTACATCGCAATATAGTAGAGGCCACAATTTTAACAGGATGTGCAAAAGGGGAAACTGTGTTTGTACCACGAATCCCTTTAATTCCGAATGATCATCCGTTCGAATTTAAACGATTACAGTTTCCCCTGAAAGTCTGTTTTGCAATGACTATAAACAAGTCTCAAGGTCAAACTCTTAAATTTCTAGGAATAGATTTGCGAGAAAACTGTTTTTCACATGGGCAGTTCTACGTAGCTTGCTCACGCGTAATCTCACCCAGTAGCTTAGTGATTTTGTCGCCTACTAATAGATCAGTGAAGAACATTGTCTACAAAGAAGTTTTGTAGATAACATATTGAAAAACTATTAGTAAAACATTTATTTTGAACCTTTAGTGCTAAAATTTATCGTGAACAAAGCTTCTGCCGCCAAAAGCTATAACTTATAGAATAGGTTATGATAATAATCATTATCTTAAAAACTAAATTAATATGTATAAAATATTATTTCAAAAATCTT
>NC_042494.1:165494264-165507738 GCF_005508785.2 Acyrthosiphon pisum | reverse complement strand
ACTTGTTGTTATTGTTAATAACGCGTATAAAGTTATGTGAATAAACGATGGCGGCCCGGCGACGGGAAAGCAAAGCATAATATAGGCAGTCTGCTCCCGGGTCGACGATTGAGGATAAACAAAAAAATCTAATAGTAGTAGCCATAGAGTAATATTGCTAATATTACTCTATGGTAGTAGCAGATAAGTGTTATATCTCCATTATCTGCACACTACCTACATAATTAGGTACGTTAAACTGTGAGAACGTCGCGGAAACACGACCATCTATTCGGAAGTAATAATAATATAACAAAAGTCATCACGGCGGCGTGAGAATCGGACAAAGGCGACGATGGCCGCCCCTACAAGGTTAGAAGCTCGACTCATGTGGTTATTACGGACACAATATTGTTTTACTTATACGCCATAATAATCACAATACAATATTCATGCAAATCAAATTCGATTACGCACAATACAACAGCAACCGGGAAAAATATTTTCAATGGTGTACGGTGTCGGACCAAGGACGTTGGATATTCAGATAACATCGTCGCAGATGTATAATGTATATATTTTTTTGATACAGACGCTATATTATTATCATGAACTAAGAAGATTCTTAGTTCTTGATTATTATTATTATTATTATTACAGTAACAACCTATAATAACTATAATACCTACATACTTACGGTGTGAGAATATTAGGCGAAAATCGTTGAACTACACATAGTTCCACATCCCATTTAATTGATTCATTCCTGCATGCATAAAAATGAAACTATTCTATTAATATTCGCTATTTATTTGAAAACATACATCGAGATCGAGATTATGCTATCTGTTTAAGAATTAGGATTATGTATAGGTAATAACTAATAGGTTATAGGCAAGACCGGATTAAGAACCTATAGGGCCCTGGAGCTAAAATTTCATATGGACCCTTTTGACAAAACATGCTTTATAAAGCCGATCGCTACGTTTGCAGCAACATACATTTTTAAACTATTTCACAAATTCACAATTGCATTATAAAATTATAAAATTAATAGGTGAATTTTCTTTAAAATCACTAAAAATGTGTATCAGCTTAAAATTGTTTGGGCCCCTTTCATTTTGGTACTTGATAGGGCCCCGACTAGACCCCCCCCCCCCCCCCCCTTAACCCTTAATATCGATATCAGTCATTTCCCCACCTGATATTTTTAGAACACAGACAGTAGTGGCAGTAAAATGGTTTTTAGCATGTCGCCGTTCCGAGTTAGTTATCGTTATAATAGTTACATTTTAAAGCTGGTCCCACATGACCTGCAGAATCATAATCGCCGGTTGTAGGTAACTTTGTACGGTCAAGCATTGAAAGTGCAAAAATGTTATATACTTACTACTTACCACTTATATTTACAATATAAACCTTATGTATATAATAGTATAAAGCGATGCGTGAAACATTTCCTAATAAACTACGGAAATAATGACAATTCCTATAGGCAATGATATCATTTCCTTCCGCTGTTAGGAATTGTCATCATTTCCTAAATTGTCAACATTTCCGGTAACATAAATATAAACAAAATATTATGATTGCAAGCACCGGCCGGTGTCACTATAGTTCCCGGATGGGCGATCACCCGGGTTTTAGTGACAAATCTTGAGTGTTCCAATCTAACCATACGCCTCCCCCCCACTAAAAACAGCTAATGGTCATAGTTTCCGGGCTTAATAATGAATAAAAAAAATATATATAAAATAAACACACATTACGAAACACCGATATTATATATGATCAGAATAATTATTCTATTATTCTATGTTAAGTTGGACAAAAATGTATACCAATTGTATATAAAAACTTGGGCCCCATATCCATGGCATTTAAATAAGTTTTTAACATACAATTTTAATTATAATTGTTTCCAACAACTCATTATTATCTTAAAATACTTCTTTTTCATAGTAAGTGCCTAGGTATAAAACATTAGTCTTGGCGATTACATACATTTTACACGTATTATTAAATATATATTTTTATCATTGTGCATTTTTTCACAATAACAAATAAAAACCTTTGAATTAAACTCAATTAGGATATAAGAATATAACAATATGATTTTAGAATAAATATAATATCAAGATTGATTTTAATGGATCGGTACAGTAGGCGTGCGATATTCCATAATAGTTGAGAAAACGTTAAGAAGATGTCAGTGCATTATTTGTTTTCTCTCTCTGGCCCACGCGCAATATAGACAAAACGCAATAACGCAGAATCATTTTTTCTATGTTTTTAAGTAATCTTAGAGTAAAATCACCCATTACAAAAAAGATAGAGAATAATATTTTTGAGAGAATGCCATATCGATTTTATATATTTTTATTGTTATTTGGCTTTGTATTCGACTATCAAAATAAACAAAAAAATGATGTTTAAATTGTTTTGAGATAATATTTAGACTAATCGATATGACATTCCCTCAAAAATATTATTCTCTATATTTTTTGTAATGGGTGATATTACACTAAGATTTCTTAAATACATAGAAAAAATGATTCTGCGTAAATGCGTTTTGTGTATGGCCAGAGAAAGAAAACAAATAGTGCACTGACATCAGTGGCGTATGTAGCGGGTAGGCCCCCTAGGCCAGAGCCCATAGTGAAATTGCAGGTTAAATTAAAGCATTTCAAGTATATCTTCACTGTTTACAGTTTTTCACCATGATTAATTTAGCCGGTTGATTAAAATCGTTTTTGAGGAATTCACAAGGAAATTACTGTCAGGACTTACTTTGATGACTTTGATGTTAAATTCACAGTTAAATACTTGACATTAAAATATATAACATATGGCGAATTGTCAATATTTTTAAAAGAGAGTTAAAAAATTAATTTTACATAATTCTAAAATTAAATTGCACAATTTTTATTTGTATTGTATATATGTCATAATTATTATAACCACCCAGCTCCCTAAAATATGTTTAGTATTATGGCTATGTTAGTCATGCTTAGCTTGAATAGTGATAAATTTCCAAAATGGGCCCATAGTGAAAATAATTTGTTTATACGCCACTGACTGTCATCCTCTTAAAGAATAGCAGGCGTGAATTAATAGGTGGGTATAAGATTAAAGATTTGATTATTATTGGCTATAGGGGCTAAAAACTACGGCGTTGAAAATATTTTTAATATGATGGATATGTAAGCTCAGCCATGAATTTTGATAGAATCAATTCGATGATTGGGATTTTGGGGTAGGATATTAGCCATTAGGTTTAAGACTAGAAGTTACGGTGACAAAGGAAGTGAGAGCCTGCAGATAAAGGGTAATAATCGTGAAGGTCTCGCAAGATGTGTTAAAATATTTAGTCCATCACTCGTACGTCGTCTAATATTATTGCGTTTACCAATGGCGCGGGCGTTTATTTTGACGACAGTGCATTTATCTTAGCGTCTTATAAACATTGCGAATTTGTTTTAATAGGTACTCTATACTCTCACAATTTTTAGCCGTTTACAGCCAGCCTTAAAAAAAACATCTATTGTTTCTCACTACCAATTTATTAATTTATACGGTTTGGTATTGAAGACGCCCACATGCATTTTCCCCGACTACCGTACACTCAGACAGCTTCCGGAAACATAAGCCATATCGCCCAATCAGGATCCCGAACTCTATCTCGTCGCCATCAAGTTCTTCATAGCTACCAATGTATTCAACAAACATTAGAATGTCGCTCTTAACTGTTCATTAAGACTAGACGTTTATAGGTATCTTGTCACGTTATGTTTACATTATTTTGTTAACCGTGTAAATCCGTTTATATGCAATTCATACATTATAAATAAATATCAGTAAATCACTATCAGTGGCCACTACCACATAGGATAAAAAAAACAAAAAATAAACGATGTTAAATCTTAGAATCAAACTTGATATCGTCGTATTTCTATTGAAAGGTCAATTTATATAATATTAATTACTAAAATACAATTAAAATGTAATATAGGTATTTTTTTAAATTTAGTTAATCTAATACTAAATACTATATAATATAATATAATGTTGCAAACGCGTTTTAATTTATAGGAAATATCATTTTCAATAATACATAACATAAATATAAAAGACATCCATAAATAATTATCGATAAGGTATAATAAGCCACCATAATTCTGCAAAACAAACATAAAATAATATATGAGTAAATAATTACAACACACCTTTATCAACTAAATTATGTACTGATTATGTATTAAATATTACGTTTGGTGTCGTTTTTGGCCGACTTTAGGATCTTCGGAGTCTTTTAAGATGTATTTTTTGATTCCAAGTATGGATTTAAAAAAATATTCTTCCCAGTTTATATTTGTTATGTCCATGTTGAACAATTTTTTATCCTCATCACTCTGTGACGATATGAGAGCTTTTAATTGTTTGTCATCAAATTTAAAATCGTTGCAACTAAAATAGCTCATATCTCTCATCATAGCATCCATTTTTTTGTATATTTTCGTTACCCTATTTTAAAAATATTAGTTTTTTTGTTACAGGTTAAACGTTGAAGTACATAGTAACTCTATATAAATTATAAACAATGAAAACTCGGGTGAAGTATGCTGACGCATTGGTAATTAAAAGTCTTCAACCATTTAATTATTTATCATACACTTATATAAATAAATAATAAAAACAGATAACACATAATATCTATATCTAAATCTTTATACTCAGGGTTGGGCAAGATACTAAAAAAAAGTATCATGATACAATATGCATTTAGTGTATCTAGATACAAGATACAAGATACATGATACTTTTGTATTTCCAAATTAATTTTACTAACTATTACATTTTATAATTTATTATTTTACTGACAGTTGACACAGACACAGTCATAAAGAAGACAGAACGAAAAAAATTGTACAATAATGTAAATAGTACACTGTAATTGCTTTTTTGTACTTTTAATTAAATTTTTTATACTATACGGAAACACCTAGGTAGCTGGTTTATATTTTATGAGAACGAACATTTTAGTTTATTGCTTAGGTATCTATGTATGACTATAGATAGATATAATAGATAGGTAATTAAATGTTTTTAAAATTATCTTACAAGTTGTAACATTGTATGGTAAATTTCTTCATAATTGTTCATTTCGGCTCAATTGCGCCAGGATAATTTTTCGTAAAAACACAATCCGTAACGAAATTAAATATTATACAATATTAATAATAAACATACAACAAAAATTACCACAATTGTTACATTTATTTGAGTTTTGAGTGTCCTGCAGGCTGCAAATCGAATTCAATTTTCTTGGTACTATTATGTAGGTACCTACCAATTATCTTGGTATTATTCAGTACAAATATTTATAATAATAGTATCTTGTATCTTTTGGCAAAAAAAGATAAATGATACTTGATACTTCAAAGTTATGTATCACAATACAAGATACATGGTATAATTGTATCTTTGATACTGTCCAACCCTGTTTATACTATATAAACGTGACACTACTTTTAGATTCTGAGCGAAGCGATGAATTTATTGATTTTACAATGATGTGTGTGTTTTTTTTTTGTTTCTTTGTACACGATAAGTAGTCGAAATAATGCTTCGTTTTTCAACTTCAGTATCTTGTTCGATGGGAAAGTGAATATTGTTGGTGCATTGGGGATGTCATCATTTAAAATGTCCAGTAATTTACAAAAGCGCCGTGATAAGAAAAAAAGAAAAATTAAGGAAAAACGGGAATTTTTACGCAAAATCGATTTTTCAGAAAATCGACTTTGGTTTTTGGTGTAACTTTAAAACAAATTACCTTAGATACATGAAATGTTCACTGGTTGTTTATATTTGAATTTTCTATACACAATAAATTTTTAAAAATATTTTGATTTGTTTTGAACTGTTTACGGACATTTCAGTTTCTTATTTTATTAGTTTTTTTTCTATGAATGTCAATCATACTTTATTTGTTGGGTAAATACATGAAAATTGAATACAAGGCTCCTACTATATTTTTACATTGAGTACCTATTAATAATTAATTATAAAGTACCTATTGGATGTTGTGATATGATAATTTGGAATTTATTATAGGTAATTTTTTTTTTTATACCTTAGATAAGTATATAATATGTCTCATACCTAGACTGATATACCGTCTTCGCTCAGAATCATTTTTCTTATACATTGATATTATATCATTGAATTCAAATTTAATACTCTCCATTATACAGTGACCCACTTGTAACCTACTGTACAGCAGAGTGACATCCACTTGCCCACCTTTTTTACTTATATACATTGAAACGGCTAATCTCAATATTAAAACTACGCATATAGGTAAATTATATTATTGCGAGTTATAAATATGTATGTAAATCATAATATTATTTATTAAATTGTTACTATTGGTATATTTGTACATATAATATTCTTGTATACTCATTAGTCATTACACGTAGGTATACATCAAATACTACACAAATTCTATGGAAAATAAATAGGTAATAATAAATATTTTTGACAATTATATTGCAAAAATAAATTTTGTGTGATTTGTGACTTGAGAACTTAATTAGTCACCTAAATTTTAAAAATACTAATGGCCAGAAGTTAAATGTATACAAAATACATATGTCCCATGAGATAATAAATATAACCCTTCAATGCATGAATTAATTTTATAAAAAAATATTTTCAAGATAAATTTATCTTGAAAATTAAAATATAGTTTGTTACTTATAAGCAACACTATGCATTGTAGGGATAATACGATAAATTTTCAATTATTTCATTCTTATGAGATGTAAAATATAGTTGACAAACGTTAAGAAATTATGGATATAGTCAAATGTAATTTATTTTTATCTGCCCATCGGCTATCACTTTTAAATCTCGATACGTATTTATATTAGTCGTAATTAAAAATGTAATATTTACCTTGGTTTTTTCCCTGCAATCCACAAACAACTATCAATAAAATATGCTGGTAAATAATGGTATATAAAAAAAAATATGGTAAACATTATTTTTGAACTTGTTAAAATCACATATTGTTTCCAGACCTGCAGCATAAAAACGAATTTAATAATAATTACAAAAATAATTCAAATTGTTTTAATTTAATTATTGTACAATTATACTTCGTTATGTATATAGATTATAGATACCTGATTTTCCGAATATATTTTTTTCTTCAATAAAATATCTACGATATAATTTAAACCCTGACCATATGTATAAGGTGGTACCATATTGTTTGGAACGTGATTGAATATTGGAATTGTAGGATTTGAACTGATAAAATAAAAGCACAGGTAATTACAATTTAGTATGAAATATAATAATGATAATTAATTAAATATAACATGGATTGGTGTGGCATCGTGGTTGGCTTCAGTTATAAACGTGTTCTGATGTCAAGCATCAGCCGGTGTCACTAGTTCCCGGATGGGTGACCACCCGGGTTTAAGTGACAAATCCTCGCCACATATAGGTACACGTGTTCTAACTAACCGTACCCCACCCCACAGTTAAATATCTACAAAATAACATTCAGGCTAATGATTGATGACTATAGATAATTTTTTATTTTTATTTTTTTATTTTTAGAAGAAAAATATACAATCTATATCATCGTGGACATAATAAGCATATGTGCGATAAGAAACAATAATAACATGAATGGCTTGAGGAGGGAGGCCCACCAGTGTGGGTACCCTCTAGACTATAGATAATTAAAAATTAAATATTACATTATTTTATCGATCAAACATTACATATAATATAGGTACAATTTAAATTGAACATAATCTGGTTACTGGTTTTTTTATGTTTGAATTTATTGAAAACTAATAGGTAAAAATGTCTTAGTTTTGACGAATTCGCACAAAGAAGAGATACCGGTTTGTAAAATTAAAACAAACAGCCAAGTTGTTGGGAGTTGGTAACATTTTGTTGAAGTCAAATAACAAATTTTATTTGTAAATTTTAAGTGTAAATAAATGTCGATAAATTGTTCGTTGAGATGTAACAGCTGCAAAAATGACGAAAGTTACCAAGTAATGTATTAAATCCTAAAAAAATAATGTTATAATATTATTATAAATAGGTAGGTACGTCGTGATTCGTAAAAACCTTTCATGTAGTATATACATTTAACGTTCAAAACAATAAACTCAATCCTGGTTAAAAACATATAATATTATAGGTAGGTATATTAAAATATCGAGATTTTTGTGTTCGTTGATTTTACCGTGGCTTAGACACATGATGAGCTGCAGTAATAATCATATTCGCTACGTTATCGGCCGGTATCATTATTCCATTAACATTCGGATCCACATACACCACGTGTATAGCTCCCAAACCCACACCCATACATAAGCCAGGTACACTTTTCATCATGTTTACCCATCCAGGTATCGGTTCTTCGTTCGTATACATGACTGTAGAAAACAAAATCAGAACATAATTACACATAACATAATATTAACATTGCTATTAGGTATATATCTATACTGAACAGGTGTCATTGAAAACATTAATTTAGGCAGTTAGGTCCATGTCGAACAATCACATTAAGCATACAAATAGGTACACGAAGTAAACAGCGGAATCGACGTTTTCACAAATAAACATTCCACCAATTTTCACCATTTATGTATTTATCTGTGATCTGTCAAATTCGTAAAATTATATAATATTACTCGAGTCGGTTTAAAGTATTATAATATTGTGATCATTTTTCGGTCTTTACCATAAACCCCTGCACGGCCCAACTGTGGGTAAGAGTTATACCTACCATTTATATAAATTATATTACTATATACTATAAATGACCCACAACCAGCCATCAGAAAATATATGCTTATTATAACAAAAAATATAGTAACATAATGGCTATAATATTATAGTTCAACTCATCAAGGATTAGAAAAATGTCGTGACATTCAGAACGTAGGTATTACTTATTGACAAATGATTACTCGAACCAAACATACGATTTCCACTCGAGTACGCCTAATACCTTCAACCTTTCGATGAACCTATTATTTCATGTTATCTATTTTAATCACACAAGAGTAAAAGATGATTCACCAAGTATGCTCACCCCCATGTAATAATTTACTTATGCTTAATGTATAGTGAGTACATTTTGAAATTATATTGTTTTTTTATTGGTTCTATTTTATATCGTTACACGATAATAATTGAAGAAAAAATCATTCACTCTATAGTTACTAGTCGGGTTTAGGAGGTACCTATAATAATATAAATAAACCCACTATATAAACTTTACCAATTATATAAATCTATTTTTTAATTTCTGAATAATACAGTATGCTGCAATTTCTACAAATACCATGTTTAATATATTTTTTTTATTATCCATAATAACTTTTTTATTAAATTAAATGTCTACGTTCATACATAATAATATTTAGATTTAGGTTTAAAAATATTTATAAAAAAAAATGGCTCTAAAAGTTGTAATATCATTTTATAGGCAGCCCAAGTCTTTTAACTATAGGTGATATTATTTATGTTAAAATAATCTGCTAAAAAATTGAACTTAGCTTAGCGACTTTAAAACACTCGATTACACTGTCTAGGTACCTATTTCTATGATAGTAGACCATATTATTATTATGTACCTACTCCTTATCTTATAGTATTTTTAAATTTTTAACTTAAGTCACCCTTTAGCTAAGTTCAATTTTTTAGCAGATTATTTTAACATAAATTATATCTATAGTTCAAAGACTTAGCTACCTATAAAGTGGTATCACAACTTTTAGAGCCTTTTTTTTTACATGGAGTAAAGTGGGGTGTTTTTATTGAGATATTACTCATTTTTTGTTGATAACTTATTATTTTGGGAAATAATTGGTTTTACAATGATGCTTTTTTTTTCATATAATTCAATGGATACATCAACAAATATATGTTACGGGCAATGTATTCCTGACCGGGCAATGTGATTAATGATTTTTTTTATTAACCAACTAATATTATTTTTATTTTCATTATAAATTATAATTTTACTATTACCTATTGGCTAGTTATAATAATGTATAGTATTGTTTTTATTTATACCTATTTATAATATTTTTTAAAAGATTAATGATTATTAATTTTACTATCATATTACAAATATGTTAAAACAATAATAATAATAATAATGTTATATTATAATTGTAGAACTGATATTATATAATACTGATAGAATGAAAAAAAAAATTAACTATTTTATTTATAATAATATTATCATTATCTTATTTTTATAATAAATTAAATTCAATGCAATTTTACAATAAAGTATAAATTATGAAACTAAACAATATTTATTAATTGTATTCGTATATTATAATATTACGAATATTTTGATGGAATAACAAAAAAAAATTAACAAATATTATCGTTTTGTTTTTACTTATATTGTAAAAAATGATTGACTTCTGCAAGGCTTTGAAAGTGTGTAAATATTGCAGCGCTCCTACGACTTATTATTAAAAAAAAACATAAACACGTTCGATAAAATGCAAAAACTTGTATACAAATATGCTGGGTCACAAATAATGCTATATATGCTTTATAATATCTTAATCCTGAGAACCGATGGTAAATTTTAATTTTACTTGTTAAATACCCATTACTAGGGCTCGGAAGTTGTAGCACTAAAAATGTTACTTTTTAGCTCTTAAATATGCACTTAAAAACTCCAAAATATGCGCTATAAATAGCACCAAAAATCAAAAAGTATGCATTTAAATTGAAAAAATTAAATTTATTTTAAAAAGTTAAATGTAATTATACAATTTTATAAAATTGTTGGGCTCATAGATATCAGGAATTGTCTGGACTAGTTGAATTATAAACCGTTAACAAAATATATATTAAATTACTTAAATATGTTTGTAAAAGTGTACTTATAAGATCTATTTATTTCCTATTTCCTAACCAAATTAATCATTATTTTCAATATAATGTGATAATTTCCTATATTTAGTATAATATGTAGGTATATATTATGTATATTAAGAAAATATGCCTAAAAATAGCACTATAAACCCTAAATTAGCAAAATAGCAATAAAAACCGTAAATATGCAAAAAATAGCAAAATAAAATTTCGTGTATGACATCATTTCGTGATATGATACATATTTGTATCTTACTTTGGATGTTCTAGGACGAACCAAGAAAAATATGCATTTGCTACAACTTCCGAGCCTTGCCCATTACAAACCACATAATTTATTTAATTTATCATCTCAGTTATAAATGTGTACCTACAATTTCATTTGGTCGAAAAGACGGACAGTAAACATAATATGTATATTATACAGGGTTACCTATACGGCTATAGTGATGTTACCAAAAACATGAGCCAGCAGGTGAACTTGACACGATATTATTTTCCCGAACTGTTTTTGAACGTTTACGTACAATATATATTAATATTATAATATTCATATATATATATAGTTACCAATGCACGGCCTGACGATACATATTGGCATGTTTTGACCATATTCCTTTACGAGATTCTCCGCGACGCACTTCGACAGCGTGTACGTGTTCGGCCACGATCCTAAACATCTTACGACACAGAAAATTCGGATTAAAACGATATCGAAACGTGCGAAATATCATTGTGCAAATGACTGACGCATATTGTGGCCTATACCGTTGCAGGTAACCGCAAAATGTATAAAATATTGGGACTTACTCGGGTGTTATCGTGTTCAAGATCGAATCGGACATGTTTTCGACCAAGTTGATCAAAGCGTCCCCTTTTATGTGACAATCGTACATTATTTCTTCGGTAATCGCTTGATTGGGGTTCACGAACGCAGTGGACACGTGCACAAATGACTATAATATTATGTACATATTTTATTTATATATTTTATTTTTGAATATTTACGCCAAACGCCTATTAAAAATATATTGAACAAGATAATATGAAAAACTTAATAAGACATAATGAACAGTGATATATTATGATATATATTATGATATATTATATAACAAATTATAACAATAGACTGCAATAATATTAGATTAAGTACCTAAATATAAATAGTGTGTAGCCAAAGGTCATCCCGGGTTGGCCAACCTAAGCATTCTATGTAATGAATGATTATGGAAAGTTAAGGAAGTCGAGTGAGAAGGAATATAAAAATGAGTTTGGTTTCTGGTGTTGTGAGAGGGAACTTTAAAAGAAACACTAAAGAAAAGGTCAGGAGCAGCTAATAAATTGTTGAGGAGAGCGTGGATAAATCGGAGATCCACATCATTCCAGCGTGAAGTCAGGGTTGGTAAATTTAAGTTACCAGAAATAAATAAAGGTGTAATCATGTTGTGGAGATGGCAAATTAAGTTTGAATACGACATATGATAAGAATCTATGCTGGACACACTCGATTCGTATTTGGTCCTTAGACAGGTGAGGATGCCAGATGACAGTACCATATTCATTAATAGTTCGGACTATATAGAGCACAATACAAAGAATGAAGAGAATTAGCTGACTTGAAGAGGCGCTTAATAAAACCTAAGACCTTTATGCTCTACCAATGACTACATCAAAATGATGGTTAAAGGAGGGAAATTTACAATATTATATAAACATCGGTAATTGATCGTGCAACCCCGAATGTCGGTGTAAACTTTTGTTTCCTATGAAGCAGCTAAGTACCTTAAATAAGTACCTACCCACACTCCAATTTTTTCACAATTTACACTTATCTTTTCACACAGTTCAAACGCAATTCGTATGTACCTAACTAAATGCGAGTATAAATTATGAATTAGTTTAGCCGTCTAGGTCTTGGAGACTGGAGTCTGTGATAAGTTATATTGTTTAAATATTTTGTATGGTTTTATTCCTTGTATACAGGGCCGTATTTACAATTTTTGCGCTCTGGGTCAACAATATTTGTACGCCCCTCCCCCCCTAAAAAAAAAAATAATTAATTCGTTTTTTAATCGTTTAGTTATAGTTATTTATTTATGAACATTTTGTTAAAAACAGACCACGATGATGCATTATTTTAATTACTGTCAAAACCGAGGTCAAAACGTATAACAACATAAAATTGTACACTATTAAAAAAGAAACAAAATTAATGCACTTAACCATGTCCCTCACGAATTTAAAAATTTTGGAAGTTATAGCCATCCAAAGTTTGCGATTTTACGTTTATGCGCATGCGGCATGCGTGCAACGCTACTTGACTGCCACGTGCAGCACCATAACAATTTTTAGCACCAAAAAAAACAAAAATATGCCTAGATTTGTTGTGTAAATCCACCTTGGGTAGCCTTCAGAATTAAACAATCTTGTTGAAAAGCTATACCTGTAATATAAGTATATTGTATATTTATTATATATTATACACGAGTTCCCCCGCGCAGCATTAAAGTAGTGTTACACATGCATGTGTATAAACGTAAAATCGCAAACT